>NC_143051.1:13347500-13352500 GCF_057628025.1 Oncorhynchus mykiss | reverse complement strand
TATTTCATTTCATTTGCGATTTTCATGAATAGGAAAAGTTGTGTTATGCTAATGCATTTGAGGCTATGATTACGCTCCCGGATACGAGTTTGCTAGTCGCAAGAAGTTTTAACAGGACACAGACTGACTGTATCGGAGATGCCTTCAACAGACACAGACTGACTTAATCCATGCTTTTGTCACTTCTAGGTTAGACTACTGCAATGCTCTACTTTCCGGCTACCCGGATAAAGCACTAAATAAACTTCAGTTAGTGCTAAATAGGGCTGCTAGAATCCTGACTAGAACCAAAACATTTGATCATACTACTCCAGTGCTAGCCTCCCTACACTGGCTTCCCGTTAAGGCAGGGGCTGATTTCAAGGTTTTACTGCTAACCTACACGTACAAGACACAGGCCTCCTAATTGTCCCTAGAATTTCCAAGCAAACAGCTGGAGGCAGGGCTTTTTCATATAGAGCTCAATTTTTATGGAATGGTCTGCCTACCCATGTGAGAGACGCAGACTCGGTCTCAACCTTTAAGTCTTTACTGAAGACTCATCTCTTCAGTGGGTCATATGATTGAGTGTAGTCTGGCCCAGGAGTGTGAAGGTGAATGGAAAGGCTCTAGAGCAACGAACCGCCCTTGCTGTCTCTGCCTGGCCGGTTCCCCTCTTTCCACTGGGATTCTCTGCCTCTAACCCTATTACAGGGGCTGAGTCACTGGCTTACTGGTGCTCTTTCATGCCGTCCCTAGGAGGGGTGCTTCACTTGAGTGGGTTGAGTCACTGATGTGATCTTCCTGTCTGGGTTGCCTTCAACAGGACACAGACTGCCTGTACAGGAGATGCCTTCAACAGGACACAGACTGCCTGTACAGGAGATGCCTTCAACAGGACACAGACTGCCTGTACAGGAGATGCCTTCAACAGGACACATACTGCCTGTACAGGAGATGCTTTCAACAGGACACAGACTGCCTGTACAGGAGATGCCTTCAACAGGACACAGACTACCTGCACAGGAGATGCCTTCAACAGGACACAGACTGCCTGTACAGGAGATGCCTTCAACAGGACACATACTGACTGTACAGGAGATGCCTTCAACAGGCCACAGACTGCCTGTACAGGAGATGCCTTCAACAGGACACAGACTGACTGTACAGATTCAGAATGGTGACAGTGATTCTAGAGGTTGAAGGGAAACTTGTGGAAGATGGAACGTTCCCCTTTATTACAGTACAGGAACCCTGTATGCTTAAGGTAATACTGTAACTACAGTATGTTAGTGTGTACATTTTACAGTGTGTGTGTGTGTGTGTGTGTGTGTGCCTACCCCAGCCCAGGCACAGGAAGCGTTTACGTATGAGGCGTGTCCTCATCTTGCCAATCACAGCCAGGTAAGACTGCCACGCCTCTGTCAGTACCCAGCAGAAGGATGCCAAGAAGAAGAAATGAAGGAACGCAGCAGTCACAGTACACAGGCCCTGTAGAGAGAGAGACAGAGAGGTGGTTGTGAGGGAGGAAAGGACACAAGACAAAGAAGGCGAGGGATATTGAGTCACAGACACAGTGGTGAAGCAAATAAGGTTTCAGATTAGTTAGAAGTTCTTCAACAATGACAGAACACAGGTGAGAAGTAATAGGCTACTAGAAAATATGAACAATCGTATCATGTTTAACATGACCATAACTAAGCGATGGTGTAGTGTGTGTGTGAGTGTGTGTGTGTCCACCCGCGCGTGTGTATCTTGTTCTCACCTTGCCGAGTGTCTGGGACTGTCCAACCAGTATCAACATGTTGGATGCCAGGATGGAGAGACAGAAATTAACCAAGATGATAGACCTTTCCGAACGAATATACCTGAGAGATACATTGAGACAGAAAGGCAGAAAGTAGGAAGAGGAGGAAGACGAAAATAAGGAAGGAGGAATTTATTGAAATTGATGAAGTTGAACTGATGGACTGATTCATTTCCTGAACATGGTCACATGATTACCCTGCCAGTACCACCATATGCTCTGGTGCTACTCTCTCCCTCCCTCCTGAGCTCTCCTGAGGTCTCCCTCTCTCCCTCTCTCCTGAGCTCTCCCTATCTCCTGAGCTCTCCCTCTCTCCTGAGCTCTCCCTATCTCCTGAGCTCTCCCTATCTCCTGAGCTCTCCCTCTCTCCTGATCTCTCCCTCTCTCCTGAGGTCTCCCTCTCTCCCTCTCTCCTGAGCTCTCCCTATCTCCTGAGCTCTCCCTATCTCCTGAGCTCTCCCTATCTCCTGAGCTCTCCCTCTCTCCTGATCTCGCCCTATCTCCTGAGCTCTCCCTCTCTCCTGATCTCTCCCTCTCTCCTGAGCTCTCCCTCTCTCCCTGTCACATGGGGATGAAGAGATTCGGGAGACAGGCGCAGGAATGCGTAATATATTTTTTTTAAGCCCCAAATTACAGCATGCAGTGTAGGTGCACGGGGACGAAGACCAAACAAACTCATAACAAAAACACAGGTTTGAAGACCAAACAAAGAGCGAAATAAATAACACCCGCGCACAATGATTATCACATGGGAAGAGACCCGTAACCATCTGCGCAATCCACAAGGTCACGAAAGCCCAAAACACACAGCACAGGTACTCACATGCACCAAGGGACATGCACTGCTCAAAAAAATAAAGGGAACACTTAAACAACACAATGTAACTCCAAGTCAATCACACTTCTGTGAAATCAAACTGTCCACTTAGGAAGCAACACTGATTGACAATACATGTCACATGCTGTTGTGCAAATGGAATATACATCAGGTTGAAATTATAGGCAATTAGCAAGACACCCCCAATAAAGGAGTGGTTCTGCAGGTGGTGACCACAGACCACTTCTCAGTTCCTATGCTTCCTGGCTGATGTTTTGGTCACTTTTGACTGCACATCTGGGACATCATGTCTCGCTCCATCCACCAACGCCACGTTGCACCACAGACTGTCCAGGAGTTGTAGGGAGGTCATACAGGCACGTGGAGGCCACACACACTACTGAGCCTCATTTTGACTTGTTTCAAGGACATTACATCAACGTTGGATGAGCCTGTAGTGTGGTTTTACACTTTAATTTTGTGAGACTCCAAACCCAGACCTCCATGGGTTGACACATTTGATTTCCATTGATCATTTTTGTGTGATTTTGTTGTCAGCAGATTGAACTATATAATGAAAAAAGTATTTAATGAGAATATTTCATTCATTCAGATCTAGGACGTTCCCTTTATTTTTTTGAGCAGAGTAGATAACAGTAATCAGCAGCACCATGGTGACCAAAGGGCACATACGTATATACAAATACAATCAGTGGGACTAGAGGATCCGTGACACTCCCCCTCTCTCTCTCTCTCTCTCTCTCTCTCTCTCTCTCTCTCTCTCTCTCTCCAGATCTCCCTCTCTCCCAATCTCTCTCTCTCTCTCTCCCAATCTCTCTCTCTCTCTCCCACCAGATCTCTCTCTCTCTTTCTCTCTCTTTCTCTCCCAATCTCTCTCTCTCTCTCTCTCTCTCTCTCTCTCTCTCGTTCTCCCTCTCCCATTAGATCTCTCCCATTAGATCTCTCCTGATCTCTCTCTACCACCGATGCCAGTCTGCCCTCCCTCCCTCCCTCCCTCCCTCCCTCCCTCCCTCCCTCCCTCCCTCCCTCCCTCCCTCCCTCCCACAGTTAGTCCCCCCTGGTTATACCGTCTCCGATTTGTTCTCCATTAGACCTAATTGGAGTTTTGGCATGGACTGCTCAACTGTCGAGCCAACCCGGGGGTTTTCTCACCCTTGGTTAATCTCTTATGGAAAGCTGTGCAGTTTGCAGAGACTGGGGTGGGGCGGTTGGGTTGGGGGTTGGGGGTAGCCCTATGCAGGGATGTGTGTGTGTGTTTATAAAAGAGAGAAAGTGTGCATGTGCTCACCTCCAGAAAGCAGCATAGATGAGCAGCAGGATGAGCAGAGCACTGCAGGAGACCCCACAGCCCACCAGGAGGGGAACAGAAGGCATACTGGATGGACCCATGTCCTGTAGAGAGAGAGAAAGAAAGAAAGAAATTAAGAAAGAAAGAACGAAAGAATGAAAGAAAGAAAGAAAGAAAGAAAGAAAGAAAGAAAGAAAGAAAGAAAGAGAGAGAAAGAGGAGGGCGAGAAAGAGAAAGAGAGAGAGAAAGAGTGATGGGGAGAGAGATAGGGATTGATAAAGAGAGAGAGAGAGAGAGAGAGAGAGAGAGAGAGAGAGATTGATAAAGAGAGAGAGAGAGATTGATAAAGAGAGAGAGAGAGAGAGAGAGAGAGAGAAAGAGTGATGGGGAGAGAGATAGAGATTGATAAAGAGAGAGAGAGAGAGATTGATAAAGAGAGAGAGAGAGATTGATAAAGAGAGAGAGAGAGAGAGATTGATAAAGAGAGAAAGAGAGAGAGAGAGAGAGAGAGAGAGAGAGAGAGAGAGAGAGAAACATAGGGTTAATCAACTTGACCGCCTTTCGTCTTGGGCCCTAATACGCTGAGTCACAGATGATGAATCTACTCTTCTTTCCTCTTCTCCATTCTCACACTCCCTCCCTCCATCTGCACATTTTATCACCAGTCCCACCCAGCACGCCGACTCTATTCTCTGGAACCCTATTTCATATTTAGTAGTTCACTACTTGCGACCAGAGCACAATGGGCCTATAGTGCAATACAATGAATATGGTACCACTTGGGACGTATCCCACTTCTGATGATGTCCCTCCATCTAGTCAGGTCAGCACAGTCTGTTGATCAGTAATCTCTTGTCCCATGTGGATTACACAACTATCCACTGTCATCTGACCTATAGCGGATCAACTGATTAAGACAATTGTTTAATCTGTTTACAGCCTACACTCAGTTGCCCTGTCTATAGAGTTTTACTTACTCCATGTACACCCCAAATGGCACCCTATTCCCTACATAGTAGTGCACTACTTTTGACAAGAGCCCATATAGGACATAGATAATGAGCTGCACTGCAAATATAGTTAAGTAT
>NC_143051.1:13297500-13342500 GCF_057628025.1 Oncorhynchus mykiss | reverse complement strand
GGAAAAGTCAATGGTATACTATGAAGAAGGTCAGAGGTTACAGAGAGAGGTCTGTTGATTGATCAAGCTTTTAGGTCTAGGCCATTATGTATATTTCCTGTTCCTAATGCCAATGGCTTTCCCCATATGATGACTTTTTCTATTTCCTTCCCTTTGGAAGTGTAAAAAAATTGAAGTGTTCAAGGTTAGGTCAGATTTGTGGTGAAAGAATGAAACAAAAAAAACTGATATGTCAAACTAAAGTCCATCACCTCAAATCAACCAATAAAACTCCCCAAAACACAGTTTTTTATCTTTCTCTGACCTTTTCTGTGCTTTAACTCTGGATTCCTATTAACTGATAAGTCTTATTTGGCTTCACTGCACTTTCCCCTAAAGAAGCTCTAAGAGAAATTCTGAGAAAGAGAAAACAAGACAGAGAGAGAGAGAGAGAGAGATATTCTGAGATAGAGAAAACAAGACAGAGACAGAGAGAGAGACAGAGAGATATTCTGAGATAGAGAAAACAAGACAGAGACAGAAAGAGAGAGAGAGAGAGAGAGAGAGAGAGAGAGAGAGAAAGAGAGAGACAGAGAGATATTCTTAGAAAGAGAAAACAAGACAGAGAGAGAGAGAGAGACAGAGAGATATTCTGAGATAGAGAAAACAAGAGAGAGAGAGAGAGAGAGAGAGAGAGAGAGAGAGATATTCCTCTCTCAATGTCTCCACTGGCAGCAATCATAGCAAGTGGCTGAAAGAGACACATATATCTTATGAATAAAAGCCTCACAGATGCCAAGGAGGTTGCATTATACTCAGTGACACAGACACACACACACACACACACACACCAATGTCTAGACATCCACACAAACTGCCAAACCGTTTAGGAGTTTACTGAGGGGAATAACGGTCAGCCATTTTATATGGAAAGGATGTTATTGTTGAAATGGCTACAGGGATGGCATCTTATTGCACAATTGAGATGTGTGTGTGTGTGCGTGCACGTGTGTGTGTGTGTGTGTGTGTGTGTGTGTGTGTGTGTGTGTGCGTGCGTGCGTGTGTGTGTGTGTGAGCGTCATACTACACCCCAGGGAGATGGGAAGACAGCCAGATGTATTTGTATTGGTGAGATGTGTATAACAGTTAACACCTATGGAGACCTACCTGGGGTGGCAGGTAGCCTAGTGGTTAGAGCATTGGGCCAGTAACCACACAAGCTGGCTTTAACGTCTCTTGCGTATTTTGACGTTTGGATGACAAACGTGCCCAAAGTAAACTGCCTGTTACTCAGGTCCAGAAGCTAGGATATGCATATGCATGGTACTATTGGATAGAAAATACTCTGAAGTTTCTAAAACTGTTAAAATAATGTCTGTGAGTATAACAGAACTGATATGGCAGGTGAAAACCCGAGGAAAATCCATCCAGGAAGTGAGATTTTTTTTATGTGAGTTGTTTTCCATTGAATGCCTAATGACTATGTTATGTGTTAGTGCCCAGATTGCAGTTCCTATGGCTTCCACTAGATGTCAGCAGTCTTTAGACATGCTTTCAGGTTTGTATTTTGAAAAACGACGAGTAAAAAGACCTTTTGGTCAGAAGACAGGGGAAGAATGCAGAGCTGCTTTGTGCGCATGATGGATAGCGCGCCGTTCGTTGTTTTTCCTTTCTATTGAAAACGCTATTGTCCGGTTGAAATATTATTGATTATTTAGACAATAGAGAAACTGAGGATTAATTATAACCATCGTTTGACATGTTTCAATAAACTTTACTGGTACTATTAGGATGTATTCGTCTGCATGTTTTGACCGCCCTGGAGCCAGTAGATTACTGAACAAAACGCGCCAACAAAACTGACTTTTTGGGACATAAAGAGGGACTTTATCGAACAAAACTAACATTTATTGTGCAACAGGGAGTCTTCTTAGTGCAACCATATGAAGATCATCAAAGGTAAGTGATTAATTTCATCGCTATTTCTGACTTGTGCGACTCCTCTACTTGGCTGGAAAATGTTTGTATGCTTCTGTAAACGGGGCACTGTCCTCAGATAATCGCATGGTATGCTTTCCCCGTAAAGCCTTTTTGAAATCTGAGACAGCGGCTGGATTAACAAGAAGTTCATCTTTAAGCCTGATGTATAACACTTGTATATTTTATGAATGTTTATTATGAAGATTTCTGTATTCTGAATTTGGCGCTGTGCCATTTCACCAGATGTTGGTCAGGTGGGACGCTACCATCCCACCTGGTTTTAAGACACAGCTGAACCCTACTCATCATAGTTCATACTATAAGAAAAGTGTCTCCCAATGTCTCTAACAATTACAGATGTTTTCTTGCCCAGCCACGACGATGTACAGCAGTAGAGAACTGAACAAAGTCCCCATTCATAAACCATGTTTGAGCTAATCAAAGGAGGAAGCACTTTTTCTTTAAACACCTTAACATTCTACTAGCAGGCTACTTGTGGTCTCCCCACGGTTGAACTGAACAGTGACTAGACAGTGGTTAGATAATTAGCTAATGAGCTCTGTGTTGTGTTTACTGATGAGCCCAGCCAAGCAGAGCAAAGTTCTCCCTTAATCAACTAATGAACCAAGCATCCACATAGTTCTATTTGTACTATCTAAACAAACAATCTCACTGAAAGGAAAAGTCCTTAGTGAATAAACATTTTGTGTAAATATTTGTTTTATTAGTCCACTGTTGATACAGTTCTGCTGTAGTTTTGTATGTCAGCACACACACGTTTTAAAGATATTGGATTTTCAAGAAGCGAAGTGTCACTTGCCACATTATCATGATGATGCGTTTTGACTGCTGACATGCAAATAATTTTGGGAATGTCTTAACGGTGGACTAGTGGAAAAAAAATCCTAAATAAAGTTTTGTGTGGACTTGCAGGCATGTCATTATTATTCGAGGTCCGGGTCTCAAGTCAAGTTCAGAATTGAACAGGTCGAGTCTCGAGTCAAATCCAAGTCCTGCAATCTAAGAGCAAGTCAAGTCGGGTTACAAGTTTTTTCAAGTCAAGTAAAAAAAATCTATACCTGCAATGATTTGTTGAACTGTAAATCTGTGTCTGTTTATCGAGGCTACCAGACAGCCCTTTTCATTATTTAGTCTACACCATATTTTGATTATGAAATAAAACATTTTAGCAATCAATTCCAAAGGCAAGCTTCATAAATAAATTATGAATTTCAACCAAATTTGACATACCGAAATAGCTGATCCTATAGCTGTACAGCAAATCAGCAATCTGTTTGTTAGCTCAGTGGTTCTCAAACGTTTTGAACCGCAACCCCCAAAAATAAACGTTTTAAAGCTTGTCACCCCCACACATGCACAAGCACACGAGCACACGCATGCTGCCAAAATTTAGCCTGTCTCGAAGATGAGAAGAACATTTAATTTTGATAGAATGTTCTACCCTTTATTTATTTTCATATTTATTGTTAATTTGTTTTGTCATTATTATCATAGTAAATGACCATTTTTATTCAAAGCCTATTTAGAAATCGTAAGCAGTTTTTTAAATAACTCATGCAAAAATGTTTTGTTTCCTTTTGTTGAGACATTTTCTTTGGCTAAATTAAGTTCTGTCTGCTTAATTTTGTGCTTCATATTTAGTAAAGGTTAAACGTAGGCCTGTTGTAAAATAAATATAACTAGGCTATTGCGGTCATTTGTTGGGTAGGCCTACGGTAGGCAATCACCTTTGATGGTAATAGCTGAAACCATGAAAAGGAAAAAACAGAGGAGAAGATGCTAAACTTAATGTAATGCCACAATCGAATAACCTTTTCACATGTTCCCCATAACAATGAATTGACTTACTTTTGATTATTACACAGTTTAGAAACTTCTGTGAAGGTGTGGTTGTCACACCCTGACCATAGAGAGGCTTTTTATTCTCTATTTTGGTTAGGCCAGGGTGTGACTATGGTGGGCATTCTATGTTCTTTTTTCTATGTTTTTGTATTTCTTTGTTTTTGGCCGGGTGTGGTTCTCAATCAGCTGTCTGTCATTGTCTCTGATTGAGAATCATACTTAGGTAGCCTTTTCCCACCTGTGTGGTGTGGGTAGTTACTTTCTGTTTAGTGTGTTTTGCACCTGATGGAGCTGTTTTGGTTGTTCCTTTTGTTACTTTGTATTTAGTGTTCAGTTCTATTTAATAAAATGACGAACACGTACCATGCTGCACCTTGGTCCTCACCTTCTTCCTCTGAATGCCATGACAGTGGTGTTGTATGGATATTATTAAGCATAGCAACTGACTTTGACAGCTGAACTTGAGGTCAGGAAGAATGGTTTAAGCCTCCCAGAGTTACTCTTTAATCTAATAATTTATGAAATCACCAGGTAGCCTATTGCTGTGACAAAGATGCGTCAGTGGCAGATTGCTAAACTGTATTTTATATGGATAACATTAATGTAGACTACTCTATTTTTGCAACGCAAAACCGAAGAAAAAATGAAGAAAGTGCTTTCTGGTCAATAATCTTATGTGCACCCGCTTTGCGCGCCAATGCTGATGACTGGTCATTGGTCAACAGTCAAGACTTGCACATTTTTGGTTCTGAAGCACAGATTTTGATGTTTTTAAATAATAATTTGGTGCAATGTTATAGACCTATGTTAATGCCCAGATTGAGCAAGCAAAGGTATACATATAAAATACAAATATTAGGCCATATAAAATCTATTCAAATATGTGTATATATATAAAATAAAAAATACATCTCACTCAGGTTCACACTGAAAACCTTCCCACAACCTTCTCACAACCATCTCACAACGCCCAATTTGAGATCCGCTGCGCTAGCTCACCTGACCTGTGTTGATGGAAAGTTTGCTGGTCCAATCAGAGGGCCAAGTGTGTGTTTCACTAGCCAATCTCTGGCTGCGTTGAGAGTGATACATGGAGACTCTGTCTGTGCCACAAAATGAGTGACAAAATGTTACAAAACCTGGCCAGATCATTTCAAGTCATCAGTCTCAAATCAAAGTTGATTCCCGAGTCATGAGGGTCCAAGTCCAAGTCAAGTCTCAAGTTATTATATTCTCTATCAAGTTGAGTCTCAAGTCATATGACTCCAGTCCACACCTCTGCTGGCAGGATGGTTAGTTGTTTGACTCATTGAGTGGAGACAAATCTGTCCATCCCTACTCCCGCTACCCCTCCCTGGCGCTATAGTGCGCCAGTCTGCCCATCATTGTGCACACCTGTCACCATCGTTACGCGCACCAGCGCATCTTTGGACTCATCTGGACTCCATTACTTTGTTGATTGCATCTCCTATATCTACCTGTTCCTCGGATTCATCCTTGTGTCAGCAATATTGTGGTTATGTTACCGCTGTCCAGATCCTTGTTTGTTTTATGTCGGTTATTTATTAAATGTTCACTCCCTGTACTTGCTTCTCGTCTCCCAGCGTCTGTCCTCACACAAATCTACTTAAAACGCTGAGTGTGGTACCAAATGACATTTTAGAAGACTGGTGTACATTTCACGTCTGTAGTTATTGGTACATGCATTTGAAATCATACATTTACATACACTTAGGAGTCATTAAAACTAGTTTTTCAACCACTCCACAAATTTCTTGTTAACAAACTATAGCTTTGGCAAGTCGGTTAGGACATCTACTTTGTGCATGACACAAGTCATTTTTCCAACAATTGTTTACAGACAGATTATTTCACTGTATCGCAATTTCAGTGGGTCAGAACATTACATACACTACGTTGACTGTGCCTTTAAACAGCTTGGAAAATTCCATAAAATGATGTCATGGCTTTAGAAGCTTCTGATAGGCTAATTGACATAATTTGAGTCAATTGAATGTGTACCAGTGGATGTATTTCAAGACCTTCCTTCAAACTCAGTGACTCTTTGCTTGACATCATAGGAAAATCAAAAGAAATCTGCCAAGACCTCAGAAAAAAAATGGTGGACCTCCACAAGTCTGGTTCATCCTTGGGAGCAATTTCCAAATGCCTGAAGGTACCACGTTCATCTGTACAAACAATAGTACACAAGTATAAACACCATGGGATCACGCAGCCGTCATACCACTCAGGAAGGAGACACATTCTGCATCCTAGAGATGAACGTACTTTGATGTGAAAAGTGCAAATCATTCCCAATACAACAGCAATGGACCTCGTGAAGATGCTGGAGGAAACAGGTACAAAAGTATCTATGTCCACAGTAAAACGAGTCCTAGATCAACAAATCCTGAAAGGCCGCTCAGCCAGGAAGAAGTCACCGCTCCAAAACAACCACAAAAAAGTCAGAGTACGGTTTGCAACTGCACATGGAGCCAAAGATCGTACTTTTTGGAGAAATGTCCTCTGGTATGATGAAAGAAAAAATAGAACTGTTTGGCCATAATGACCATTGTTATATTTGGAGGAAAAAGGGGGAGGCTTGAATGACGAAGAACACCATCCCAACCGTGAAGCACGAGGGGTGGCAGCATCATGTTGTGGGGGTGCTTTGCTGCAGGAGGGACAGGTGCACTTCACAAAATGGATGGCATCACGAGGCAGGACAATTATGTTGATTTATTGAAGCAACATCTCAAGACATCAATCAGGAAGTTAAAGCTTGGTCGCAAATGGTTCTTCCAAATGGACAATGACCCCAAGCACATTTCCAAAGTTGTGGCAAAATGGCTTAAGGACAACAAAGTCAAGGTATTGGAGTGGCCATCACAAAGCCCTGACCTCAATCCTACAGAAAATGTGTGGGCAGAACTGAAAAAGCATGTGCGAGCAAGGAGGCCTACAAAGCTGACTCAGTTACATCCGCTCTGTCTGGAGGAAGGGGCCAAAATTCACCCACCTTATTGTGGGAAGCTTGTGGAAGGCTACCCGAAACGTTTGACCCGAGTTAAACAATTTAAAGGCAATGCTAGCAAATACTAATTGAGTGGATGTAAACTTCTGACCCACTGGGAATGTGATGAAAGAAATAAAAGCTGAAATAAATAATTCTCTCTACTATTATTCTGACATTTCACATTCTTAAAATAAAGTGGTGGTCCTAACTGACCTAAGACAGGACATTTTTACTAGGATTTAATGTCAGGAATTGTGAAAAACTGAGTTTAAATGTATCTGGCTAACGTGTATGTAAACCTCCGACTTCAACTGTAGCTATATGAAGTAGTCTAGTCTATCAAATCTCTAAAGTATTTCTTTCAGCTGTATCTCATACAGCCACTTGTCTCCTGTCTCAAACTTCAAGGACAACCAGTGAATTTCTTCCATTTCCCTAACCAAGTGGACTGTTTAAAATAAAGTAACAACAATCTCTAGCTTGTAAATTTCCACACAACACACCAACACATTAGCTTGTTGGCTCCAGGTCGTGTTACCTCGGTAACCTCAGTGTTATAGAGCAGAGTGGGAAATGTGACTCACCGGGTCTTTAGCTTGCTGCGCTAGTATGGCATAGGTGGAGATCCTGCTGCAAAGGCATTTGGTATGGACAGCGGCAGAAGTGAGCGTTTGGCAGCCCTCTGTGTCCCAGTTCTCAGCACCAGCTTCCCTGAAGGTGTGGGAAACATGGGACACACGCAGTGAGGAAAACGCACACACCAACACACAAAAAAAAGGTCACAGAGGAGCACACACATGCACTCAAACCAAATGTCTAAAAGAGAAAAGAGAAGAGAGAGAGAGAGGGAGAGAGAGAGAGTGTACACAAACAACAAGTGTGTGGTTAAAATCAGCAAAAAACACACACCTTTCTTTCCACAGAGCCGTGGAGTGAGACATGGATGCAGCTTAAGCCCCACCCTCTTCATCATATATATGAACGACTTGGCAAGGGCACTAGAACAGTCTGCAGTACTTGGCCTCACCCTACTAGAATCTGAACTCAAATGTCTACTGTTTGCTGATGATCTGGTGATTCTGTCACCAACCAAGGGCCTACAGCAGCACCTAGATCTTCTGCACAGATTCTGCCAGACCTGGGATCTGACAGTAAATCTCAGTAAGAACAAAATAATGGTGATTCAAAAAAGGTCCAGTCACAAGGACAACAAATACAAATTCCATCTAGACACCGTTTCCTTAGAGCACACAAAAAACTTTACATACAGTAACTCGGCCAAAACATCAGCGCCACAGGTAACTTCCACAAAGCTGTGAACGATCTGAGAGAAAAAGCAAGAAGGGCATTCTATGCCATCCAAAGGAACATAAAATTTGACATACGATTTAGGATCTGGCTAAATATACTTGAATCAGTTATAGAACCCATTGCCCTTTATGGTTGTGAGGTCTGGGGTCCGCTCACCAACCAATAATTCACAAAATGAGACAAACATCAAATTGAGCTGCAAAAAATATCCTCAGTGTACAACGTAAAACACCTAATAATGCATGCTGAGCAGAATCAGGTCGATACCCGCTAATTATTCAAATCCAGAAAGGAGCAGCTAAATTCTACAACCACCTAAAATGAAGCAATTCCCAAACCTTACATAATAAAGCCATCACCTACAGAGAGATGTACCTGGAGAAGAGTCCCCTAAGCAAGCTGGTCCTGGGGCTCTGTTCATAAGCACAAACAGACCCCACAGAGCACCAGGACAGCAACACTATTAGACCCAAGCAAATCATGTGAAAACAATACGATAATTACATGACACATTGGAAAGAATCAACAAAAAAACTGAGCAAACTAGAATGCTATTTGGCCAGGTAGAGAACACAGTGGCAGAATACCTGACCACTGTGACTGACCCAAATTTAAGGAAAGCTTTGACTATGTACAGATTCTGTGAGCATAGCCTTGCTATTGAGAAAGGCCAACGTAGGCAGACCATGCTCTCAAAAGAAGACAGGCTATGTGCACACTGCCCACAAAATGAGGTGGAAACTGAGCTGTACTTCCTAATCTCCTGCCAAATGTATGTATTTGTAACTCTGAAATCCATTTGCATTGCTAGTTATAGCCTAATGTTAGCTAGCTAGCTAACGTTGAACCTAGTTGGTTAGCTTTAGGTACCTGCAGTTTAATACTACAACAATTCATGCATGGGTTGGGATTATGGGTCTTTGTTTAGCTAGCTAGCTACATGTCTAAACATGACCCATCAAGTTAGCCAGTTGGGTCTGGGGGTGACCAGTCAAGTTAATAAGGTGTGTCTCGAGTGATTACAGGTGTGTCTAGGGGTGATTACGGCCATCTATCGCATTTCATGAACATGTGTACATGTCTAGACAATGGTGACCCATAAAATTAGCTAGATGTGGCTAGGGGGTGGGTATAGCATTTATTTCACTAGACCCATCAATTTAGACAACTATGTCTGCATAAGATGAATCTAATAATTATAAAATATGTTTATCTGTACACATTTTATTTTATGCAAGTAACCAGTTCCCTGTACCGTTTACACCTTCTGTATCATGTGCATGTGACAATTACACTTTGATTTTATTTGATATAGTGTGTGTTTACCAGAGAAGTTAATGTCAAGAACAACATGACCTGCACCAAAGTCAGATTAGGATATATTCCAAGGACTAGATAAAGTGTATTTTTATCTGACGCTACTACTTTCACCACTTTTAGTCTTAATCTATAGTTGTTTACTACATTACCTTACTTGCTTTGTTTAGCATATGGCCTCACAAGTGAATCCTTAACTTATTTGGGGTAGGGGGCAGTATTTTCACGTCCGGATGAAAAGCGTGCCCAGAGTGAACTGCCTGCTACTATGGACCAGATTTTAGGATATGCATATCATTAGTATATTTGGATAGAAAACTCTCACTCTGAAGTTTCTAAAACTGTTTGAATGATGTCTGTGAGCATAACAGAACTCATATGGCAGGCAAAAAGCTGAGCTATTTCTAATACACAAGGAATCTTTTTGGAAAAACTGAGCATCTGCTATCTAACTGAGAGTATCCTCATTGAAAACATCAGAAGTTCTTCAAAGGTAAATGATTTTATTTGAAGGCTTTTATGTTTTTGTTAATGTTGCGTGCTGGATGCTAACGCTAATGCTAACGCTAAATGCTAACGCGAAATGCTAACGCTAGCTAGCTACTTTTACACAAATGATTGTTTTCCTATGGTTGAGAAGCATATTTTGAAAATCTGAGATGACAGTGTTGTTTACAAAAGGCTAAGCTTGAGAGATGGCATATTTATTTCATTTCATTTGCGATTTTCATAAATAGTTAACGTTGTGTTATGCTAATGAGCTTGCTGATAGATTTACACAATCCTGGATACAGGGGTTTTTTCATAGCTAAACGTGACGCAGAAAACGGAGCGATTTGTCCTAAACAAATAATCTTTCAGGAAAAACTGAACATTTGCTATCTGAGAGTCTCCTCATTGAAAACATCTGAAGTTCTTCAAAGGTAAATGATTTTATTTGAATGCTTTTCTGTTTTTTTGTGTAAATGTTGCCAGCTGAATGCTAATGCTAAATGCTACGTTAGCCATCAATACTGTTACACAAATGCTTGTTTTGCAATGGTTGAGAAGCATATTTTGAAAATCTGAGATGACAGTGTTGTTAACAAAAGGCTAAGCTTGAGAGCTAGCATATTTATTTCATTTCATTTGCGATTTTCATGAATAGTTAACGTTGCGTTATGGTAATGAGCTTGAGTCTGTATTCACGATCCCGGATCCGGGATGGGGAGATCAGAAAGGTTAATGTTTTTCATCTGTCCCCAAATTAATATAATTGATTCAGAGTTTGTTTTGATATTTCAACTTGCGTGTCCTGATAGCGTCTGGTGTGGGTCAACACGCACGCGCGGTTTGGTCAGCATGTCAGACATACACACGTACACACTCCTAGACACACCTTCACAACTATCTCTGACATAAACACGTACTGTACACACTCAGACATTCACCTTAACACTCATATCCTTCCACATGACCCAGTTGTTACATAATGTGTCTAAGCAGTGACACTACAAACACTGAAGACATCTTTGTTGGTGATGACACTGCTAACGGATAGCAGCATGCACTCAGTGTGTGTGTTTGTGTGTGTGTCAAAGAGAAAGAGAGAACACATATACAAGAGTGCACATACGTGTGTGTGTGTGTGTTTGCTAGGGTGTGTGTGTGTGTGTGTGTGTGTGTGTGTGCAAGTGCACCTGTGTGCCTTTGAACAGACCCAAAAACCACAATAATGTTCAGCAGCGCTTTGAGAGTTAACAGTAGATATACTAGTCAACCTCCGGAGTGGAGAGTATTTAAATTTTTTATTGAACCTTTATTTAACTTGGCAAGTCAGTTAAGAACAAAATCTTATTTACAATGATGGCCTACACCGGCCAAACCTGAGCCAATTTGGTGCAGCCCTATGGGACTCCCAATCACGACCGGTTGTGATACAGCTTGGATTCGAACCAGGGTATCTGTAGTGACGCCGCTAGCACTGAGATACAGTGCCTTAGACCGCTGTGCCATTCGGGAGCCCAGAGTATCATTTATCCAGGTGTAAACGTCCATGAAGAACAGACCTTGGACCAGTTAACCTTTCCAAAGTCCTTCCAAATGACCTTTTTAACTGGTACCGGTTCCCTTCAGACGAGTCCTGTGACACTTGTGGGTGTCATAGAGCAACTCACCTGTCCATCTCCTCAGTTGAATTCCGTGCTGTCACTGTCACTTGCCCACTCAAGATTAACATTTTTGTCATCTATCGCCCACAAGGTGCCCTTAGAGAGTCCCGAAATTATCTTGACACCTTGATAATCTAATTTCCTGACGACGGTTCACAGCTCTTCGTATTTGGCAATTTCAGCCTCCTGACTTCTGCCTTCGATTCATATCTTTCCAACTCTCTCTTTTCAACCCTTGCCTCATTTGAACTCACCCTTTCCCAGTCCCCTCCCACTCACAAGGCAGGCAATGAACTTGACCTCATCTTTACTATAGGCTGTTTGCTTACCAATCTCCCATCAACCACCTCCAGGTCTCTGATCACTACTTTGTTTCCTTTTCTGTCTCCCTCTCCTCCAACCCTAGACACTCAGCCCCTACCCAGATGGTCATGCGCCATCTCAATCTTCGCTCTCGCTCCCACTACTCTCTCCTCTTCTATCCTATCATCTCTCCCTTCTGCTAAATCCTTCTCCCTTCTGTATTCTGATTCTGCCTCTTCAACCTTACTCTCCTCCCTTTCCGCATTCTAGGACTCGCCCTGTCCCCCTTTCCTCCCGGCCAGCCCGGCCCTCCCCAATAGCTCATTGGCTGAGTGACTCATTGCGAGCATCTGTGGGCAGCTGAATGAAAATGAAGGAAAAGTCAACTTCTGGAGGACCTATCATCTTTCCACTCCCTCCTTTCTACCTTCTCTTCCTCTGTATCTGCTGCTAAAGCCACATTCTAGCACTCAGCATTTCAAGCTTCTGCCTATAATCCTAGGAAACTCTTTTCCACCTTCTCCTCCCTCCTTAACCCCCCTGCTGTGTTCCAGTCCAATCAGAGTGATGTACAAGTTTTCTCTTTGAAAAATGTAGTTCATATTATCTGATTGTCATAAGGTTCCATGACTTTGTCCAAACAGGGCATCTGAACACACAAAATACAATTGGATGATTTTCATTACATTTTGGGTGTTTCAATTCACTTATGTACACCTGTGGTGTTCCTGGCCAAAAATGGCCATTAGAAATGAATGGGTGAGACTACAATTAGTGTATAAAATTGAGCCCATTCATCAGATGGACACACTTCCTCTCCCAGAGTCCCACATGCATGTGTGTTTGAGCACACACCTCACTTTCCTTCTTGGCTTCCATGGCAACCGCCATGGGAACCTTTCCCCAGTAGAGTTTGTCCCCCACGGGTACCACACCTGTTTGCGTTCTCCCAAACAATCGCAACATTCAATAATATATAGAACCTTTCTCACAGCTCTGGTATATAAAGCTTTTTAGAGGCCTTGTTCACAATTCATTCTGTGTCACCACAATGACAAAAAAACATACTGTATGTGAGGCTCTTGATCATCTCTTTGATCGTGACACTGGTGAGGAGGAGAGAGTCCTTGTTAAACTTTGACACAACGTAGTCTGTGATAAACAGCACACTATGTTTTATCTGAGTGTTTGGTACAGTCAAAATAATCCATACAAAAACAAGTTGTATGAGCTCAGGTCAATGAGGCTGTCATGACGTGGCACTTTCTGGGCATAGATCGTGGCATCCCCCTCACTCTCTCTCTCCTACACCCAGGTTCTGTTATCTCAGATCGTAAATTCCTGGCGGAGACTCTCTCCCACTGGACATGCAGAAAGAGACACATAGAGAGAACAAAGGATTTCACATGGCGAACTCCTAAATCCCCTAAATGGGGATTTGATACAAAAGGTCCACTTGTGAGAAGGTGGGAATGGTTCATGGACATTTAAGGGACGGGTATGAGAAGTGTGTTTCATTTGGTGACCTCAGAGGGGACTGGAAACACACATAACTAGATCTCTGAATATGTACATTTCTCAATTATGGGGTTTGCATCCAATTCTTGAATAAAATGAATGAACAAAGATGAAATGATTTGTGAAATGATGTAAGGTGATGTTAAACCTTTAATGAAAGATAAAAGTATTCCCTTTAAAGTTGAACCAAGTCATTGGCCCGCCCTCATAAGCACAGACATGATCTGGTATCAAGGAACAGTCCTTTTCTACTGTTACAAATAAAAACCCCTCCTGAAGAAATCCTCTTCAGACCACACGTACCTCGATGGACACCGAGGGGGCACAGGTTGACTTTAGACCACAAAAACCTCCGTTTAAGCTAAGGTTGCAATGGTTGTTGAATTCCTAACCATGTGGAGCATTGGATACACGACGGGAAACGGTTCAATTCTGAGACTATCGATCCCGACAGAATAAGAGCAAATCTTA
The DNA here is from genome assembly GCF_057628025.1 of Oncorhynchus mykiss. NCBI lineage: Eukaryota > Metazoa > Chordata > Actinopteri > Salmoniformes > Salmonidae > Oncorhynchus > Oncorhynchus mykiss. The sequence goes on along the minus strand of NC_143051.1, from coordinate 13,328,592 downwards.
GATACTAATTACTAGTCTGCAGCTAGAAATGATGTCAACCTGGGATGCGAAGACCGACAACAGCCGGTCATCTATTCAATGAGAACATTGCTGAATGGTACTCTGAAGTATCCATCCTAACCACGAAAGACTGATCTTCAGGGAAGCAGAGAGAGAGAGAGAGAGAGACGATGATGATGAACTGGCTCTCCAACAGACAGATGGACGATTCCAACAGAGATCGCGATGACACACTGAGCGGAAATATATATATTGATTGCAGTTATTCTGTGGAAAGGATTAGCATTTCAATTAATATAATTATCTACTGTGTAGTGATTCCTTTTTTGCCTTTCCCGCTCTTCTCAGTCCACACCCACTTCCCTTTCTCCACCAAGCCGTCCTATCGGCTCAGCCCACTAGGGAACCTCCCATATAATTTCCTTGTAACCATATCTACTGTTTGTTTAAGCATTTCTGTGATTATTTAGTTAGTCAGTAAATAAATGATTAAGACAATTGGTGTATGGATGATCTATAGTATAGGCTGAGTTCATGCAGATAAACAACCATTTACGACGTTTGGAATGAGACTAACGTGAGGTAAAGAATAATTCATTAATTAGAAGACTAATTGATCAGATATTAAAATATCTGAAGAGTTATATTAGGAAAATTATAACTTTGTAATCTGAAGATTTTCCTTGGTGCCCCGGCTTCCTAGTTAATTACATTTACATGATTAGTTTAGTTAGTTAACATGAAACGAACACAACAGGAGGGTTAATCCACCACCCCCTCCAAACTCACTCTCTGTGGACAACATTGTCAACCACTTTGAAAAGAAGGTTGGTGACACCTGCTCCTCATTCAGTCAACCTATTGAGTCAAACTCTCACAGAACTACCCTACGTCTTGACCTCTTTCTCCCCTCTCTCTCCAGATAAAATCTGTCGATAAGTGAGGTCCGGTCGCCTCAGACAACATGCTCCATCTACACCTCACCTCCTTCAGAGCATCTCTGGAGACCGTCTCCTGCTGCAACCTATTCAGAATTCTGCAGCCAGCCTGGTGTTCAACCTTCCCGAAGCCTCCAATGTCACCCCACTGCTCCTCACACTCCACTGGCTTCCGGTTGAACACTAGAGCCAAACTAAGAGAAGCTGCCCTTCCAAAGGACAGATCAAAACAACACATTGTCTCTTTATCTCCTGTACCAGAGGAATGTTTCACTGCTGGTTAATTTTGTTTCCCTGTCAGTCATTTTCTCATTGGATATTCAAGAGTATTTTAGTACTTTGTTCATTAGTCCTCTGAGTGGTTTTGTTCTATTAGCAGGGATGAGGTGGAAGGTGAGCAGGACAGAGCTGGTTGGTGCTACTCTTTCTATCAGTAGGAGTCACGACAAAAGCCAACCATGCAGTCAAGCATGCAACACACACACACACACACACACACACACACACACACAACAATGGCACATGTAGGCGTGCGGCTTATCCCAAGGAAGAGGGGGAGGATGGCAGACAAACACTCTCAATCTGGTTATAAGGAGATCGGTGCTTAGGCTTTCCATGAATGAGTGAGAAAATAAGGGATCAGGACAATGAAAGACAGAATAAGGGATCAGGACAATGAAAGACAGAACAAGGGAGCAGGACAATGAAAGACAGAATAAGGGAGCAGGACAATGAAAGACAGAATAAGGGAGCAGGACAATGAAAGACAGAATAAGGGATCAGGACAATGAAAGACAGAACAAGGGAGCAGGACAATGAAAGACAGAACAAGGGAGCAGGACAATGAAAGACAGAATAAGGGAGCAGGACAATGAAAGACAGAACAAGGGAGCAGGACAATGAAAGACAGAATAAGGGAGCGGGACAATGAAAGACAGAATATGGGAGCAGGACAATGAAAGACAGAATAAGGGAGCAGGCCATTGAAAGACAGAATAAAGGAGCAGGACATTGAAAGACTGAATAAAGGTCAGAAGGTTAATTATAAAGGGAGGTTAACACCCTTATAGTGCATTTCAATAGAAATATCTAAATATAGAGAAATAAAGTGAGACGTTCCAAGAAAGAGTAAGACGACAATAGAAGTTGTTATAGTAACGGTGGGTGGTACTCGTGGTACTCGTGCTTCGTCTCACTCAGAAGTTGTGTAGCAGGTTTAGGTGACAACAATGCCTGCCATGGACATTTCCAAGTTGCTTTGAATGTTGTAAATCATAGTGTAAGAACACATTTAAAGCCTCAAAGGATAATATGATCCAACTTTCAAAACAAGTCCTTTTTGGCAGGCAACAACACGCTAGCTAGCTATTAAGCTTGCAAGGACACTCACTAATTTGTTTTGTAAACAATTAAGAAGCTAGTTAGCTTCCACATGCTCTTGTCAAACTGTCAAAAGAGAAGCTAGCAAGTGACAATATGTGCCAAAAAACAGTCTAAAAAACATTTCAGGGAATATAAATCTGATTTAACCATTCAGATACAAGTCATATTTGTATCTGATTTCAAACCACCTATGGATGTGGTTTACATATGACTCCAAAATATCAGATTGAAATGTGCTTTCTGGCTGTTCAGACTGCAGGAAATAGTTCAGACCAAAATCGGATATGAGAAAAAAATTATTTTTTAAGTCACTTCAAACTGCCTATGTGAACAATGCTACAATTGTCCATTAATTTCCTTTGAGGAGCCCAATGGGCTCCCAGTGACAATACACTTCCTCAATAAATATGAGATTCATAACATTAATGTCTAATCGTCAACTTTGTCTCGATGGTGGTGTCGTTATGATGTTGGTGTCGTTACTGTATACTCTCTCTCTAAAATCTTGTACAGGAGTGCTTCAGTGCAACCTCTGGCCCCTGGCCCTTGGTCCCTGGCCAGGCTAATTGCTAACTCCTAAGCCTCTTTAGAGGGATTAGCTATCTTCCTGGTGTGCTAGCTAGCCCAGAGCAAAGGAACACTGGTTGCCGTGAGATCCTGAGATAGCCTACGCAGACCTTGGAAACCTATTCTTCATGCTGGCACCAAATGATCTGTGACAATAACAAATTTTGATTCTAACTATACTGAACAAAAATATAAACACAACATGTCAAGTGTTGGTCCCATGTTTCATGAGCTGAAATAAAACATCCCAGACTTGTTTCATACCCAAAAAAAGCTTATTTCTCTCAAATTGTGTGCACAAATTGTTTACATCCCTGCTAGTGAGCATTTCTCCTTTGCCAAGATAATCCATCCACCTGACAGGTGTGGCATATCAAGAAGATGATTAAACAGCAGGATCAGGTGCATCTTATGCTAGGGGCAACAAAAGGCCACTAAAATGTGAAGTTTTGTCACATAACACAATGCCACAGATGTGTTTGACGGAGCGTGCAATTGGCATGCTGACTGCAGGAATGTACACCAGAGCTGTTGCCAGAGAAATACATTTTAATTTCTCTACCATAAGCCGCCACCAACGTCGTTTTAGAGAATTTGGCAGTACATCCAACCGGCCTCACAACCGCAGACCACGTGTAACCACGCCAGCCCGGGACCTGAGACAGCTGATGAAACTGTGGGTTTGCACAACCAAATAATTATTTGACAAACTGTCAGTAACCGTCTCATGGAAGCTCCTCTGCATGCTTGTCGTCCACACCAGAGTCTTGACAGTCTCAACAGTAGCGGGCAGATGGCAGACAGCGTGGTGCTGTGTGGGAGAGTGGTTTGCTGATGTCAACGTTGTGAACAGAGTGCCCTATGGTGGCGGTGGGGTTATGGTACAAGCATGGCCCCATTGACATTGACGGGGCTGTAGTGGAGCAGGTTGAGAGCTTCAAGTTCCTTGGCGTCCACATCACCAACAAACTAACATGGTCCAAGCATACCAAGACAGTCATGAAGAGGGCATGACAAAACCTATTCCCCCTCAGGAGACTGAAAAGATTTGGCATGCGTCCTCAGATCCTAAAAAGGTTTTAAAGCTGCACCATCGAGAGCATCCTGACGGGTTGCATCACTGTCTGGTATAGCAACTGCTCTGCCTCCGACCTCAAGGCACTACAGTAGGGTAGTGTGAACGGCCCAGTACATCACCAGGGCCAAGCTTCCTGCCATTCAGGAATTTTATACCAGGCGGTGTCAGAGGAAGGCCCTAAAAATTGTCAAAGACTCCAGCCAGCCCAGTCATAGACTGTTCTCTCTGCTACCATATGGCAAGTGATACCGGAGCGCCAAGTCTAATACCAAGAGGCTCCTAAATAACCTCTACCCCCAGGCCATGAGACTCCTGAAAAGCTCATTCGCATTGACCCCCCTCCCCCGTAACACAGCTGCTACACTCTGCTATTATCACTTTAATAACTCTACCAGCATGTAAATATTACCTCAATTAAACTGCTTCCTCAGCCAAAACAGTCAACTTTGGCTCGGTCTCCTTGTCAAAAAAACATATACCCTCACAACAGACAACTACTGTACATGTACACTAGTGCAAGAGAATAGATCTAATAGAGTAGACTCACCCCTTTAGCACCCAAACTATGGGTCCTGAGATGGATGTATGTCCCAAACTATGGGTCCAGAGATGGATGGATGTCCCAAACTATGGGTCCAGAGATGGAGGTATGTCCCAAACTATGGGTCCAGAGATGGATGGATGTCCCAAACTATGGGTCCAGAGATGGAGGTATGTCCCAAACTATGGGTCCAGCGATGGAAGTATGTCCCAAACTATGGGTCCCGAGATGGAGGTATGTCCCAAACTATGGGTCCAGCGATGGATGTATGTCCCAAACTATGGGTCCCGAGATGGAGGTATGTCCCAAACTATGGGTCCCGAGATGGAGGTATGTCCCAAACTATGGGTCCAGCGATGGAAGTATATCCCAAACTATGGGTCCAGAGATGGAGGTATGTCCCAAACTATGGGTCCAGAGATGGAGGTATGTCCCAAACTATGGGTTCAGCGATGACTGTAGCATGTCTCTAAAGTTCTGTACAATTAACCTACACTCTAGTTGCCAATACTGTTGCCCATACCCTGACATAGTGTGGCTATATTCTATACCTACACCATACATCCAAGCTGTTGCATGGAACAGCTCTATACCAAACCCCTAGCAGTGTCCAGCAGCCCTAATTTAAACTGAACAGGTGAAGTCATTCTGACTCTAGCCTAAACTCTAGCTGTCCATAGACACAGCATAAAGCAAACTAAAGTCTACGATCTTGGAGTGTGTGTGTGAGTAGTGTTAAAAGCAGAGTGTGTGTGTGAGTAGTGTTTAAAGCAGAGTGTGTGTGTGAGTAGTGTTTAAAGTGGAGTGTGTGTGTGTAATGTTTCAAGCAGTGTGTGTGTGAGCGTCTGCAGGCTAAAGTCAGTCATGCTGTGGAGAGCTGTTGGACAGAGTGGCAGCTTCCCTTCTGCTCTGTCAGACGGAAAAGTGGAGCAGCCGTCACCCATCCCCCTCCCTCTCCCCCTCTCTCATCCCTCGCTCTGATACCCCCACCCTCTGAATAGCACGTCCGCTGGATGCCTGCCAGAGGGAGGAAGAAGAAGAGGAAGAACAGGAGGAGTAAATGGAGATCTATTTCCACTTCAGGTAGATATCGCCAATAAGGGGCTTAAGGTAAGGGTGTGTGACCACGCTTATTCTAACACACACAGACAGACAGACAGACAGAGACGCACACACAATCTCTTGAATTCTGCAGCAAAGCCTTTGGAACGCACAAAAATAATTGCTAAAACTCCAAAACAAGTTTCAGACTGTGGTCTTGGTTTGTTTCTGGCACACATTTCCATCAAAACACCCTCCACTGGACTAGATTGACTAGGGTTAGGGAAAAGGGTCAATGCTTGGTCTATAATGATGTTATTTACTCATCAACAACCTTCTCTATCCAGGGGAAATAAATGGACTCATAATAACATTATAGTGATTACTCTGATCATTGTCAGTGGTTCATTTGTACACCGTGTCTAATGCTATTGTTGTGTTTGGGTCAATGAGCAACATGACAACATTCTTAATCTCCCCTGTGTTAAATATCCTCCTTACCCTGTCTGACATTTAAATAGATTTCTACAAGAGTCAAATTAAAAGCAAACCAAAAAATATTTTCAGAATGGCTTAATTCTGAGCTTTTATATTTGTTATATGTTGATCATTTGATATGTTAACCCTTTTTTTGTGGGCACAGAGAGGTTGCCTGAGCTAGGTTAATTTGAGGAAGTGAAACATGACTGCCTGAGCAATGGTGCACCGTGGTTGGTCAGTTCAGGTCAAGTTGGCCCAGGATTGGCCAGATTTCACCTGGCTTACAGAATGATGCAGATACTCACTGTTATACAGCTACTCCATGTCTTTTGGCTGGAAGCATAACCTGCAGCACAATGTGATATAACATCTACATACCACAAGAAGATTCAAGGTGTTCATGTGTGTGTTGTGTTTGTGTGTGTGTGTACATCTGTCGTGAGTGTGTTTTGTTTATGTTTGTGTGTGAGTGTGTGTACGTGTGTGTATGTGCATGTGTGTGTATGTTTGCGTGTGTGGGCGTGTGCATAAGCGTGTGTACGTGTGTGTGTGTGTCCCAGCCAAGTCACCTGCGATACAAGTCAGTGTGTGACGTTCATCTACATCTGAGGATGTTAGGAGATGACATGGAAACTGGCCACTAGGGGCGACAGTGAGCGATGTTATCTTCAAGTAGGTTTTGGTTTTGCTAGGGTGCTGTGGATGGGGATGGTGGGTGGGAACAATGCAGGAGTGGCTTTGGGACAAGTCTCTGAATGTCCTTGAGTGGCCCAGCCAGAGCCCGGACTTGAACCCAATCGAACATCTCTGGAGAGACCTGGAAACAGCTGTGAAGCAACGCTCCCCATCCAACCTGACAGAGCTGGAGAGAATGGGAAACTCACCAAATACAGGTGTGCCAAGCTTGTAGTGTCATACCGAAGACTCGGGGCTGTAATCGCTGCCAATGGCGCTTCAACTAAATACTGTTTAAACGGTCTGAATACTTACGTGAATGTGATATTTCCATTTTTTATTTGTTATAAATGTGCAAACATTTATAAAAATCTGTTTTTGCTTTGTCAATATGGGGTAATGGGTGTAGATTGATGAGGGGGAAAAAACAATGTAATCAATGTTATAATAAGGCTATAACATAATAACATTTGGAATATTCAAGAGGTCTGAATACTTTCCAAATGCACTCTATTTGAGTATTCTTGTGTGTGTGTGTGTGTGTGTGTGTGTGTGTATGTGTGTGTATGTGTGTGTGTGACAACAGGTGTTCAAGCCTCCAGATCAGTACAGTGTTCTGGGTCAGGGGCGAGAGAGATGCTGGAGGCAAGATCAGGGACCAATGTCAGAAAGAAGCAGAAAATACATCATCCCTAAGCAGAGAGAGGCTTCAGAGACATAACCCAGCCAGAGAGAGAGAGAGAGAGAGAGAGAGAGAGAGAGAGAGAGAGAGAGAGAGACATGACCAAGCTAGAGAGAGAGAGACTTGACCAAGCCTGAGAGAGAGAGAGACATGAACCAGCGAGAGAGAGAGAGAGAAATGAACCAGCGAGTGAGAGAGAGAGACATGACCCAGCGAGTGAGAGAGAGAGACATGACCCAGCCAGTGAGAGAGAGAGAGAGACATGACCAAGCTAGAGAGAGAGAGAGAGATGACCCAGCCAGAGAGAGAGAGCGGGAGACATGACCAAGCTAGAGAGAGAGAGAGAGGGAGAGAGAGAGAGAGAGATGACCAAGCTAGCGAGAGAGAGACGTGACCCAGCCAGAGAGAGAGAGACATGACCCAGCCAGAGAAAGAGAGAGAGAGACATGACCCAGCGAGTGAGAGAGACATGACCCAGCCAGATAGAGAGAGAGAGATGATCCAGCTAGATAGAGAGAGAGAGAGAGAGAGACATGACCCAGCGAGTGAGAGAGACATGACCAAGCTAGAGAGAGAGAGATACAACCCATATTTATGCTTATTTATTTTATCTTGTGTCCTTTACCTTTTGTACATTGTTAAAACACTGTATATATATAATATGACATTTGTAATGTCTTTATTGTTTTGAAACTTCTGTATGTGTAATGTTTACTGTTCATTTTTATTGTTTATTTCACTTTATATATTATCTACCTCACTTGCTTTGGCAATGTTAACACATGTTTCCCATGCCAATAAAGCCCTTGAATTGAATTGAATTGAGAGAGATGACCCAGCCAGAGAGAGAGAGAGAGGGAGACATGACCAAGCTAGAGAGAGAGAGAGAGACAGACAGAGAGAGAGAGAGAGAGAGAGAGAGATGACCAAGCTAGGGAGAGAGAGAGAGAGAGGGAGAGAGAGAGACATTACCCAGCGAGTGAGAAAGAGACATGACCCAGCCAGAGATAGCGAGAGAGATGACCCAGCCAGAGAGAGAGAGAGAGATGACCCAGCCAGAGAGAGAGAGAGAGAGACATAACCAATCTAGAGAGAGAGAGGGAGAGAGGGAGAGAGGGAGAGAGAGAGAGAGACGACCAAGCTAGCGAGAGAGAGACGTGACCCAGCCAGAGAGAGAGAGAGACATGCAGCGAGAGAGAGAGAGAGCACCCCCCCTGTCAGCCACCCTGATAGCCCTTCTGACAAGCCCCCCACACCCACTGAGGACAAACACAAGACACAGATTGTACTACTTATGGACTCAAATGGGAAATATATAGAAGAAAAAATAACTTTTTCCCAAACACAGTGTGTCTCTGGTGTCCAAACACCCAGCGCGCCCTCGACCTTCTGTCTGAGGACCAACTAGGCTCACCTAGCCACATAATAATACACACAGGCACAAACGACCTGAGAGCACAGCAGGAAAGGGTGGCCACAGCACTGAAGGGAGTGATTGAATAGGCTTCTTCTACTTTCCCCAACGCACAAGTGGTTATCTCCACCCTGCTACCACGAAAAGACTTCCACCCTGCCACAATACAGTGGGTAAACGCAAGTATTTCCCGTGACTGTGCCTCAAAACCAAATGTTTTCCTGGCCCACCACTCCACCCTGGACTTGAACAGCCTCTATGACCAGGTCCACCTCTACAAGGCAGCAGTGCCCACCTTTGCCCGAACTCTAAAGGACATCGCTCTCAAACGTATCCCCAACACTTCACACAGGAGCAACAGATCAATAGACACCCCACCCAGACCAGCGAGACACTCTCCCAGACCTGCAGGACCCCTCCCCCCCCTGGACCTACACATAGAGGACCCACGCAAAGAGGAATTACATCCAGACCACAGCACACCCAGACACATCCACAACCCCACCCCAACCAATCAACACCCCCCCCACGTCAACCATGCCCACACCCCATTTAGGCCCCCTCAGATCGGACCTATGCCACTCCTGCCCACCTCATGCACCCCACCCCCGCAAAGAGGGCCTAAACATGGAAGCCACACATACGCCCAGGTAGTGAGCAGGCAAACAGTCCCAACCCCCACTCTCACACTCGCCCAAGCCAATGGCATGTACCAGATGCTCAGCAGGCTCTGCTCACACTTACTGGCCTGAGGCCAAACCACGACCAACAACATTGGACACTCTATGGAACAAAAAGCCTTCACTATATCATCCTGGAATATCCAAGACCTGAGGTCATCTGCCTTTGGCCTAAAGAGCAGGAACCCGGACTTCACCAAAGAAATCGGTAATACAGACATTGTCATCCTGCAAGAAACCTAGTATAGAGGAGACGGACCCACTGTTTGCCCTCTAGGTTACAGAGAGCTGGTAGTCCCATCCACCAAACTACCAGTTGTGAAACAGGGAAGGGACTCAGGGGGTATGCTAATTTGGTATAGAGCAGACCTAACTCACTCCATTAAATTAATCAAAACAGGAACATTCTACATTTGGCTAGAAATTCAAAAGGAAATGATCCTAACAGAGAAAAATGTCTTCCTGTGTGCTACCTATATCCCCCCACTAGAATCCCCATATTTTAATGAAGACAGCAACTCCATCCTGGAGGGGGAAATCAATCATTTCCAGGCCCAGGGACATGTAGTAGTCTGTGGTGACCTAAATGCCAGAACCGGACAAGAACCTGACACCCTCAGCACACAGGGGGACAAACACCTGCCTGGAGGTGACAGCATTCCCTCCCACATATGCCCCTCTAGGCACAACTATGACAACATAACCAACAAAAACGGGTCACAACTCCTGCAGCTCTGTCGCACGCTGGGTATGTACATAGTCAATGGTAGGCTTCGAGGGGACTCCTATGGTAGGTACACCTATAGCTCATCTCTTGGCAGTAGTACTGTAGACTACTTTATCACTGACCTCAACCCAGAGTCTCTCAGAGCGTTCACAGTCAGCCCACTGACACCCCTATCAGACCACAGTAAAATCACAGTCTACTTGAACAGAGCAATACTCAATCATGAGGCATCAAAGCCAAAGGTACTGAGAAACATTAAGAAATGCTATAGACGGAAGGAATGCAGTTTGGAAACCTACCAAAAAACAACTAGGCAACAACAAATTCAATCCCTTTTAGACAATTTCCTGGGTAAAACGTTCCACTGTAATAGTGAAGGTGTAAACTTGGCAGTAGAAAATCTTAACGGTATATTTGACCTCTCAGCTTCCCTATCAAATCTAAAAATCTCAAATAGAAAACCGAAGAAAATTAACAAGAATGACAAATGGTTTGATGAAGAATGCAAACATCTAAGAAAGAAACTGAGAAACCTGTCCAACCAAAAACATAGAGACCCGGAAAACCTGAGTCTACGCCTTCACTATGGTGAATCACTAAAACAATACAGAAATACACTACGGAAAAAGAAGGAACAGCATGTCAGAAATCAGCTCAATGTAATTGAAGAATCCATAGACTCTAACCACTTCTGGGAAAATTGGAAAACACTAAACAAACAACAACACAAAGAATTATCTATCCGAAATGGAGATGTATGGGTAAACCACTTCTCCAATCTTTTTGGCTCTATAACAAAGAATAAAGAGCAAAAACATATACATGATCAAATACAGATCTTAGAATCAACTATTAAAGACTACCAAAACCCACTGGATTCTCCAATTACATTTAATGATTTACAGGACAAAATAAAAACCCTCCAACCCAAAAAGGCCTGTGGTGTTGATGGTATCCTCAATGAAATGATCAAATATACAGACAACAAATTCCAATTGGCTATACTAAAACTCTTTAACATCATACTTAGCTCTGGCATCTTCCCCGATATTTGGAACCAAGGACTGATCACCCCAATCCACAAAAGTGGAGACAAATTTGACCCCAATAACTACCGTGGAATATGCGTCAACAGTAACCTTGGGAAAATCCTCTGCATTATCATTAACAGCAGACTCGTACATTTCCTCAATGAAAACAATGTACTGAGCAAATGTCAAATTGGCTTTTTACCAAATTACCGTACAACAGACCATGTATTCACCCTGCACACCCTAATTGACAACCAAACAAACCAAAACAAAGGCAAACTCTTCTCATGCTTTGTTGATTTCAAAAAAGCCTTCGACTCAATTTGGCATGAGGGTCTGCTATACAAACTGATGGAAAGTGGTGTTGGGGGTAAAACATACGACATTATAAAATCCATGTACACAAACAACAAGTGTGCGGTTAAAATTGGCAAAAAACACACATTTCTTCACACAGGGTCGTGTGGTGAGACAGGGATGCAGCTTAAGCCCCACCCTCTTCAACATACTGTATGCTTATTTATTTTATCTGTCCTTTAACCATTTGTACATTGTTAAAACACTGTATACATATAATATGACATTTGTAATGTCTTAATTGTTTTGAAACTTCTGTATGGGTAATGTTTACTGTTAATTTTTATTGTTTATTTCACTTTATATATTCACTTTATATATTATCTACCTCACTTGCTTTGCAATGTTAACACATGTTTCCCATGCCAATAAAGCCCTTGAATTGAAGCCCTTTGAATTGAGAGAAAGAGAGAGAGAGATATGACCCAGCCAGCGAGAGAGAGAGGGCTAGAGAGATAAATTACCCAGCCAGAAAGATAGAGAGAGAGACATGAGCCAGCCAGACAGAGAGAGAGAGACATGCCCAAGCCATTGCTTTGGCAATGTTAACACATGTTTACCATGCCAATAAATCCACTTGAATTGAATTGAATTGAGAGAGAGATGACCCAGCAAGAGAGAGAGGGAGAGAGAGAGAAAAATGACCCAGACAGAGAGAGAGAGAGACATGACCCAGCCAGACAGAGAGAGAGAGATATGACCAAGCCACAGAGAGAGAGAGAGAGAGAGAGAGATGACCCAGCCAGACAGAGAGAGATATGACCAAGCCACAGAGAGAGAGAGAGAGAGAGAGAGAGAGAGAAAGAGAGAGAGAGAGATGACCCAGCCAGAGAGAGAAAGGGGGGAGAGAGACATGACCCAGCCATTGAGAGAGAGAGAGAGAGACTCGGGGGGAATGCTAATTTCATGAATCTGAACTAATTAATTCAATCGAGAGAGACGTGACCCAGCCAAAGACAGAGAGAGAGAGAGACATGACCCAGCCAAAGAGAGAGAGAGAGAGAGAGAGAAAGAGAGAGACATGACCCAGCCATTGAGAGAGAGAGCAGATAGATCACCACTCTATGACCTGCCCTCACACAGCATAGGAGCCCAGACCAACCAGCCAGGCTTCACCATCCCTGCCTGCTGCACCCCTCCTCCCCAACCCACAGAACAGCCTCCCACTGACAGCGGCACCGGCACAGACCCCAGCTCCAACACCCACCAGCCCCCCCTCTGCCCCCTCCAGTCCAGAAGAAACACTGGCTGACATCGTCCTGTTGATGGACTCAAATGGGAAGTTTGTTCAAGAGAAGAAACGTTTCCCTAGACACAAAAGGAGAAAGGTGTGGTGCCCAACAACGCAGAGTGCCATGGAGCTGCTTGATAAGGCCCATCTCCGGTCGCCAAGCCACATAATCATACATACCCGGAAGCAACGAGAGGGAGAGGGTGGCAACTTCACTACGGGGAGTGATTGAGAAGGCCTCTGCAATCTTCCCCAACTCAAGAATAGTGGTGTCAACCCTTCTACAGAGGAAGGACTTCCACCCTGCCACAATCCAAAGAATAAACACCAGCCTCTCCCGGGACTGTGTCCTGCGACCCAATGTACACCTGGCCCACCATCCCACCCTCGATCTGGACTGTCTCTATGACCATGTTCACCTGTACAGGGAGAGAGTCCCCATCCTTGCCAAGACTCTCAAGGACGTCGCTTTAAACCGCAGTCCGACCTCTCCACCCAGGAACAGCGGAGCAATCTCCACCCCGCCAAGATCACAGAGACAACACCCCGGACCAGCACCCTGGAACCCCCAGCCACGACCACAGCACCACCAACCTCAATGCCCACCACAGACCACCCCAGCCCACCCTAGCCCAGCTTCAGAGCCACCCAGACGAGGCATCCCACCCCCCTGCCCCCCACCACAGACCCACACTTGGAGGAGCCACAGCCCAGCAGGCAGAGCTACGCACAGGCTGTGAGAGGAGCAACTGGCCCAGCCCCCACCAACCAAATGAGTGACATTAAACAAATGCTGAGTCTACTATGCTCACATGTGATAGGCCGAGGGTCCTGGTAAGATGACCACAAGAACTCCACCATCCTCACACTACACCCACCCAAGTGGCATGACACAAATCTTAAATGATAAACAAATCACATTTGCATAATAAGAGTTTACTTTAATTGAAAAATCCTATTTTAATAGATGTTGATTTGTGAGTGTTTGTCTCATTTTGAAGGTAAAGAAAAAAAAAGTTATGAAATCTTTTTACGTTGCATGTTGGAATTTACAAGGATGGAAGTCCTCTGCTTTTGAACTAAAGAGCAGAAACCCAGACTTCCTGAAAGAAATTGCTGTTGATATTGTAGTACGACAGGAAACATGGTGCAGAGGAGATGTTTCCACCTGGCTGTCCAATAGGTTACAGGGAGATAATCATACCATCCACTAAATTAAGAGGAATCAGACAGGGCAGAGACTCAGGGGGAATGCTAATATGGTATAAATCTGAACTAATTCATTCAATCGAATTGATCAAAACAGGAGAATTCTTTATATGGTTAAAAATCAACAAGGAGGCTATCTTGACAGATAAAAACGTCTTCCTCTGTGCCACATACATTGCCCCCTCAGAGTCACCCTACTTCAATGAAGAGAGTTTCTCCATTCTAGAGGGCGAAATTAGTCACTTTCAGGCCCAAGGCAACGTACTGGTCTGTGGAGGCCTGAATGCTAGAACAGCAGAAGAACAAGGCACTATTAACAGTCGTGTGGATAAACACCTACCAGGAAGCAACAACCTTTCCCTCCCCACATACCCCCACAGAAACAACTATGACAAAGTGAAAAACAAAAACGGAGTACAGCTCTTGAAGCTCTGTCGAACACTGGGTCTGTACATAGTCAACGGTAGGCTGAGAGGGGACTCTTTTGGTAGGAACACCTACAGCTCATCCCTTGGCAGCAGCACTGTAGACTACTTCCTCACCGACCTAAACCCAGAGTCTCTCAGAGCCTTCACAGTCAGCCCACTAACACCTCTCTCAGACCACAGTGAAATCACAGTGTATCTGAGAAGATCAGAACCCAACCACGAAGCATCACGGCCCAACAAATTGCATGGTACAAAACAGGCCTATAGATGGAGTGCAAACAGTACAGACATCTACCAAAAAGCAATTAGTAGCCAAAAAATACAATCTCTCCTGGACAACTTTTTAGCCTTAACATTCTCCTACAGCAATGAAGGTGTAAATGTGGCTGTTTGAAACATAAACTTTATATTTGACAAATTAGCCTCCTTGGCTAATTTAAAGAAGCATAAGAGCAAACCAGAAATAACAGATAATGAAAAATGGTTTGATAATGATTGCAAAAATCTAAGAAAGTCATTGAGAAATATATCTAATCAAAAACACAGAGAACTAGATAACAAAAATACACACCTTCAATATGGGGAAACACTGAAGCAATACAAACACACCCTACGAACAAAAAAGGAACAGCACATTAGAAATCAGCTGAATGGGATTGAGGAATCCATAGAATCAAACCACTTCTGGGAGAATTGGAATACATTAATTAAACAAACCTCATCATGAGGAATTCAGAATCCTGTGGATACCCAATTATAGAAGAAGAATTCTTGGGAAAACTATGCACTCTCCAACCCAAAAAGGCCTGTGGTGCTGATGGTATTTTAAATGTAATGATCAAATATACAGACCACAAATTCAAATTGGCTATACTCAAACTCTTCAACATTATCCCCACTGCATGTATTTTCCCCGATATTTGGAACCAGGGGTTGATCACACCAATCTATAAAAATTGAGACAAATTTGACCCAAATAATTACAAAGGAATTTGCGTTAACAGCAACTTGGGGAAACTTCTCTGCAGTATTATAAATAGCAGACTACATCATTTCCTTGACGAACACAACGTCCTGAGCAGAAGCCAGATTGGATGTATAAAACATTATCGTACAACAGACCACATTTACACCCTCCACACTAATTGATAAACAAGTAAACCAAAACAAAGGCGAAATCTACTCGTGTTTTGTAGATTTCAAGAAAGCATTTGATTCAATTTGGCACAAAGGTATTTTTTTATGATCTAATAGAAAGTGGTATTGGAGGGGAAACATATGATTTTATTAAATCAATGTACACTAAAAACAAATGTGCGGTTAAAATTGGCAACAAGTAAACAGACTTATTCTCTCAGGGACGGGGAGTGAAACAGGGCTGCCCAATAAGTCCAACACTATTTAACATCTACATTAATGAATTGGCAAAAACATTAGAAGAATCAGCAGCACCTGGTATCACCCTACACAACACTGTGTACGCAGATGACCTGGTGCTGCTGTCTCCCACTAAAGAGGGGTTACAGCAGCACCTAGATCATCTTCACAGGTTCTGTCAGACCTGGGCTCTGACCGTTAACCACAGGTTCTGTCAGACCTGGGCTCTGACCGTTAATCACAGGTTCTGTCAGACCTGGGCTCTGACCGTTAACCACGGGTTCTGTCAGACCTGGGCTCTTGTGGTTAACCACGGGTTCTGTCAGACCTGGGCTCTGACCGTTAACCACAGGTTCTGTCAGACCTGGGCTCTGACCGTTAATCACAGGTTCTGTCAGACCTGGGCTCTGACCGTTAACCACAGGTTCTGTCAGACCTGGGCTCTGACCGTTAACCACAGGCTCTGTCAGACCTGGGCTCTGACCGTTAACCACAGGTTCTGTCAGACCTGGGCTCTGACCGTTAACCACAGGTTCTGTCAGACCTGGGCTCTGACCGTTAACCACAGGTTCTGTCAGACCTGGGCTCTGACCGTTAACCTAGAAAAACAAATATAATGATATTACAAAAAAGGTCCAGAAATAAGGATGACAAATATAAATTCTATTTGGACACAGTTCTATTAGAACACACCAAAAACGACACATATCTAGGACTAAATATCAGCAACACAGGTAGCTCTCACATGGCTGTGAATGAGCTGAGAGACAAAGCAAGAAGAGCATTTTATGCCATTAAAAGGAACATCAAAATCGAAATTCCAATTAGAATCTGGCTCAACATTTTTCAATCAGTTATAGAACCAATTGCTCTATATGGCAGTGAAGTATGGGGTCCAATCTCTAATAATGAATTTACCAAATGGGACAAACATCCAATCGAAATACTGCATGCAGAGTTTATGAGGCTCAGTTCACCAACCCAAACCAACCCCATAGAGCCTCAGGACGGCACTCAGAAATCTGGCCCAACCAAATCATCACAAAACAAAAATAAAAATATATCACCTATTGGAAAGATGGCACAAAAAAAGTCAACGTCAATGCTATCTGGCTCTAAACAGACAGTACATGGTGGCAGACTATCTGACCACTGTGACTGATAGAAAACGGAGGAAAACATTGACTAGGTACAGACTCAGTGAGCACAGTCTGGCTATAAAGACCGTTCGTCACAGACAAACCTGGCTGCCCAGAGAGGACAGGCTGTGCTCACTCTGCTCCAGGGGAGAGGTAGAGACGGAGCTGCATTTCCTATTACACTGTGACAAATACTCAGACCTAAGAGAATATTTCTTTCCCAAAATTATAATTTAATACAAATAATTTGAAACTATAAAAGATGAAGAAAAAATCTAATATTTATTGGGTGAAAAGCCAAAATGTGCAGTTTTGGCAGCCAAATATGTGTCCTCCTGCTACAACCTGAGGGACAGCCAGTGAAAAGTGCAAAGTAATGTCGACAATATTTCCCATCTTGTTTTGTTTTGTCTTTCATACCATGTCATGTGTCTTCTCAGTCATGTTGACACTGGTCCACTACCATTGCTTTAATGTATTGTTGTTCTCATTAATATTGTTGTTGAAGTTGTTGTTAATGGTAATCCCATGTCCACTACTACTATTATTATTGCTGTTGGTCCCACCATTTATTTATATATAAATATATATATATTTTATATATCAACATTTATTTGTATTTTTATTTTTCGATATGTATACTTTGACAATGTAAGTAATAATGAACTTGCCATGTCAATAAATTTAATTGAATTGAGAGAGAGAGAGAGAGAGAGAGAGAGAGAGAGAGAGAGAGAGAGAGAGAGCGAGAGCGAGAGTGAGAGAGACATGGCCCACCCAGAGAGAGAGAGAGAAACATGACTCAGCCAGCCAGAGGGAGAGAGAGAGAAAGAGGGACACACATGACCCAGCCAGAGAGAGAGAGAGAGACATGACCCAGCCAGAGAGAGAGAGAGAGACATGACCCAGCCAGAGAGAGAGAGAGACCACTGTGACTGACCCAAAATTAAGGAAAGCTTTGACTATGTACAGTACAGACTCAGTGAGCATAGCCTTGCTATTGAGAAAGGCCGCCGTAGGCAGACATGGCTCTCAAGAGAAGACAGGCTATGTGCTCACTGCCCACAAAATGAGGTGGAAACTGAGCTGCACTTCCTAACCTCCTGCCCAATGTATGACCATATTAGAGAGACATATTTCCCTCAGATTACACAGATCCACAAAGAATTCGAAAACAAATACAATTTTGAAAAACTCCCATATCTACTGGTGAAATTCCACAGTGTGCCATCACAGCAGCAAGATTTGTGACCTGTTGCCACGAGAAAAGGGCAACCAGTGAAGAACCAACACCATTGTAAATACAACCCATATTTATGCTTATTTATTTTATCTTGTGTCCTTTAACTATTTGTACGTTGTTAAAACACTGTATAATATGACATTTGCAATGTCTTAATTGTTTTGAAACTTCTGTGTGTGTAATGTTTACTGTTAATTTTTATTGTTTCTCACTTTATATATTCACTTTATATATTATCTACCTCACTTGCTTTGGCAATGTTAACACATGTTTCCCATGCCAATAAAGCCCCTTGAATTGAATTGAATTGAGAGAGACATGGCCCAGCCAGGGAGACAGGGAGACAGGGAGACAGAGAGAGAGACAGAGAGAGAGACAGAGAGAGAGAGAGAGAGAGAGAGAGAGAGAGAGAGAGAGAAAGAGAGTATTGAGAAAGGCTGTCGTAAGAGAGAGAGAGAGAGTGAGAGAGACATGACCCACCCAGAGAGAGAGAGAGAGAGTGAGAGAAACATGACCCAGCCAGAGAGAGAGAGAGAGTGAGAGAAACATGACCCAGCCAGAGAGAGAGAGAGAGAACGTGAGGGAGAGAGACATGACCCAGCCAGCCAGAGGGAGAGAGAGAGAAAGAGGGACAGACATGACCCAGCCAGAGAGAGAGAGAGAGAGAGAGAGAGAGAGAGACATGACCAAGCCAGGGAGACAGAGAGAGAAAGAGAGAGAGAGAGAGAGAGAGAGAGAGAGAGAGAGAGAGACATGACCCTGCCAGAGAGAGAGAGATAGTGAGAGAGAGAGACATGACCCATCCAGAGAGGGAGAGACAGTGAGCGAGAGAGACATGACCCAGCCAGAGAGAGAGAGAGAGAGAGAGAAACATCATCTACAGAGAGATGAACCTGAAGAAGAGTTCCCTAAGCAAGCTGGTCCTGGGGCTCTGTTCACAAACAGACCCCACAGGACAACAACATAATTAGACCCAATCAAATCATGACAAATCAAAAAGATCATTACTTGACTAAATGGAAAGAATTTACAAAACAACTGAGCAAGCTAGAATGTTATGTTATTTAACAGAGAATACAGAGTAGCAGAATACCTGACCACTTCAAGTGAGGAAAGTTAGCTAACTGCTCTCTCACGTCTGTTCATTGAGCAGTGCAGCCCAAGTAGAGTCGTTGCTATGGATACATAATACACATTTCAGTTGAAAGCATTCAGTGGTACAACTGGCTAGGTATCCCCTTTCCCTGTCCTTTCCCTCCATGAACAGAGCTCATTTAGAGTGAGCAGCGCTCAGGGAACGAGTGACAGACAGAGCAGCAGCTAATGGATTTACTGACAGAGGTCGTTATTTCTGATTTCAGGTTTCGAGTAGGGTCGGGGTAGGATAGGGTAGGGTAGGGTCGGGCCTTACATTTGGAAGTAGCAATTGGGTCTGGTTAGGGTAGGGGTAGGTTGTATGGTAGGGGTAGGGTAGGGTAGGGTAGGGTAGGGTAGGGTAGGGTAGGAGATAGGGTAGGGTCAAGTAGGGTTGGGGTAGGGGTGGGGGTAGGGGTAGGGGTAGGGGTAGGGGTAGGGTAGGGTAGGGGTAGGGGTGGGTAGAGTAGAGTAGGGTTAGGGGTAGGGTAGGGTAGGGTAGGGTAGGGTAGGGTAGGGCATGGTATGGATAGGGTAGGGTATGGTAGGGTATAGTAGGGTTAGGGGTAGGGCTGAACAGGGCATGGTAGGGTAGAGTAGGGTTAGGGTTAGGGTTAGGGTTTAGGGTAGGGTAGATTAGGGTAGGGTAAAGTAGGGTAAGGTAGGGTGTGTGTGTGTGTGTGTGTGAACCCATTAGAGACCTCCCTCCACCTGAACCCATTAGAGACCTCACTCCACCTGAACCCATTAGAGACCTCACTCCACCTGAACCCATTAGAGACCTCACTCCACCTGAACCCATTAGAGACCTCACTCCACCTGATATCAGGTAGAGACCTCCCTCCACCTGAACCCATTAGAGACCTCACTCCACCTGATATCAGGTAGAGACCTCCCTCCACCTGAACCCATTAGAGACCTCACTCCACCTGATATCAGGTAGAGACCTCCCTCCACCTGAACCCATTAGAGACCTCTCCACCTGAACCCATTAGAGACCTCACTCCACCTGAACCCATTAGAGACCTCACCCGACCTGAACCCAGTTAGAGACCTCACTCCACCTGAACCCATTAGAGACCTCACTCCACCTGAACCCATTAGAGACATCACTCCACCTGAACCCATTAGAGACCTCACTCCACCTGAACCCATTAGAGACCTCACTCCACCTGAACCCATTAGAGACCTCACTCCACCTGAACCAAGTTGAATACAATTTGACACAGATCCATTAATATGATAGACAGAGAGAGAGAAATAAAGACATACTGTAAATAGAGAGAGTGAGAGAGAGAGAGAAAGGGAGTGAAATAAAGGGAGTGAGAGAGAGAGCAGAGAGAGAGCAGAGAGAGAGAGTGATAGAAAGGGAGCGAGAGAGAGAGAGAGAGGGAGAGAGAGAGAGAGAGAGAGAGAGAGAGAAGATAGAGAGAGAGTGATAGAAAGGGAGTGAGAGAGAGAGAGTGATAGAAAGGGAGCGAGAGAGAGAGCAGAGAGAGAGAGAGTGATAGAAAAGGAGCGAGAGAGAGAGAGAGAGAGAGAGAGAGCAGAGAGAGAGAGAGAGTGTGATAGAAAAGGAGCAAGAGAGAGAATAGAGAGAGAGAGAGAGAGAGAGAGAGAGTGATAGAAAAGGAGCGAGAGAGAGAGAGAGAGAAGAGAGAGATAGAAAAGAGGAGTGAGAGAGAGAGCAGAGATAGTGATAGAAAAGGAGCGAGAGAGAGAGAGAGAGAGAGAGAGAGAGAGAGAGAGTGATAGAGAGAGCGAGAGAGAGAGAGAGAGGAGTGTGGATGTGGGGACACCAGATGGTGAGGACATATGGGCCTTCTAAAAAAACAAAACACAACAAAACTGAACTGTGAACAGAAACTGCTGGCCAATGTAGCCTTTTACTTTCTGCACGCACGCACTCACGCACGCACACACACACACACGCACACACTTGGATAAATCATGGATACACACACTCACACACACACCTTCAGGCTTACAAACACTCAAGGGGAGGGAGTGAGATTTGCTCAAGAAATGTGTGTCCTGATGCAGCCCTTAAATCCCCAACTGAGTGTCTGTTTTAGAAATTGACAGGATACACACACAGACACACACACACACACACACACACACAATTATCTCTACAGGAAGTCCGTATCAATTAATACAAGTCATGTATATGGGGGGGCAGGTAGCCTAGTGGTTTGATCGTTTGGCCAGTAAATGAAAGGTTGCTAGATCGAATCCACAAGCTGACAAGGTTCTGTGTTTCTCCTCCACTAGAGAGGACAGTAGTGGAAGTGTTCTCTCTGATGCTCTGTGTTTCTCCTCCACTACTGTCCTCTCTGATGCTCTGTGTTTCTCTTCTCTGATGCTCTGTGTTTCTCCTCCACTACTGTCCTCTCTGAGGCTCTGTGTTTCTCCTCCACTACTCTCCTCTCTGATGCTCTGTGTTTCTCCTCCACTACTGTCCTCTGATGCTCTGTGTTTCTCCTCCACTACTGTCCTCTCTGATGTTCTGTGTTTCTCCTCTCTGATGCTCTGTGTTTCTCCTCCACTACTGTCCTCTGATGCTCTGTGTTTCTCCTCCACTACTGTCCTCTCTGATGTTCTGTGTTTCTCCTCTCTGATGCTCTGTGTTTCTCCTCCACTACTGTCCTCTCTGATGCTCTGTGTTTCTCCTCCACTACTGTCCTCTCTGATGCTCTGTGTTTCTCCTCTCTGATGCTCTGTGTTTCTCCTCTCTGATGCTATGTGTTTCTCCTCTCTGATGCTCGGTGTGTCTCCTCTCTGATGTTCTGTGTTTCTCCTCTCTGATGTTCTGTGTTTCTCCTTCTCCACTGTCCTGTCTATCTGTCTTTTTCTCTGCCCCTGGAGGTTTGTCTTGTTCTAGTGACAAGGGGGTTGGGAAAGGTGAAATACTTCTGTAAACAAACTTTTTGTACTGCAGTATGTTGTTATATCTCGG
Organism: Oncorhynchus mykiss; assembly: GCF_057628025.1. Lineage (NCBI taxonomy): Eukaryota > Metazoa > Chordata > Actinopteri > Salmoniformes > Salmonidae > Oncorhynchus > Oncorhynchus mykiss. The sequence continues at coordinate 13,306,278 of NC_143051.1, read as the reverse complement.
TAGGATCCTTTCTCAGGTACCCATCAGTCTCCCTATCTCCCTGGGTTATACACACACACTGGGACATGTACACACACACAATTCTCCCTGGGTTACAGATAAAAGCACTACTGTGCTCATCTTCCCTGAGCCCCTACCAGAGGAGCATGCACACACACACACACACACACACACACACACACACACACACACACACACACACACACACACGCTATAATCCTGGGTGTTTGGTTGTATTGCTGTGTGACAGTGATCTCTGTACCTCCCTGCTTGGTAATCAGACTTGTTGGCTCCTATGTTAATGAAGGGGAACTTAATGTGACTGGTTGGCTCCTATGTTAACGAAGGGGAACTTAATGTGACTGGTTGTCTCCTATGTTAACGATGGGGAAGTTAATGTGACTGGTTGGCTCCTATGTTAACGATGGGGAAGTTAATGTGACTGGTTGGCTCCTATGTTAACGATGGGGAAGTTAATGTGACTGGTTGGCTCCTATGTTAACGATGGGGAAGTTAATGTGACTGGTTGGCTCCTATGTTAACGATGGGGAAGTTAATGTGACTGGTTGGCTCCTATGTTAACGATGGGGAAGTTAATGTGACTGGTTGGCTCCTATGTTAACGATGGGGAAGTTAATGTGACTGGTTGGCTCCTATGTTAACGATGGGGAAGTTAATGTGACTGGTTGGCTCCTATATTAACGATGGGTAAGTTAATGTGACTGGTTGGCTCCTATCTTAACGATGGGGAAGTTAATGTGACTGGTTGGCTCCTATCTTAACGATGGGGAAATTAATCTGGATGCTAATCTGGATGCTGGTTAATTTTCTTTGCAGACCTGATTCTTTCCAAGATGGAAGCCACCACTTTGATGAACGCCAATATTCCTTCTGCTTACAGCATAAAGGGGCATTGTTTCCATGCCAACCAGACAGTATTGTGTACTGTCTGTGATTGACATACTATGAAATGGGAGAGTGGATCTGGATGCACAGCTCAGGTGACCACTAACCAATTTGAGCACAGCTCAGGTGACCACTGACCAATGAGAGTCCAGCTCAGGTGAACGCTGACTAATGAGAGCACAGCTCAGGTGACCACTGACGAATGAGAGCACAGCTCAGGTGAACAGTGACCAATGAGATTCAAATCTGATGAAAACAGGCAACAAAAAATAATTGAAAAAGCTGTTGTGCTGCAACTCACTGCTTTCCTGAAAACAAACAACGTATACGATACGCTTCAGTCTGGTTTTAGACCCCATCACAGCACTGAGACTGCGCTTGTGAAGGTGGTAAATGACCTTTTAATGGCGTCAGACCGAGGCTCTGCATCTGTCCTCGTGCTCCTAGACCTTAGTGCTGCTTTTGATACCATCGATCACCACATTCTTTTGGAGAGATTGGAAACCCAAATTGGTCTACATGGACAAGTTCTGGCCTGGTTTAGATCTTTTCTGTTGGAAAGTTATCAGTTGGTCTCTGTGGACGAACATATCAAGACTGTTTCAAGGACAGCTTTTTTTCATCTACGTAACATTGCAAAAATCTGAACATTTCTGTCCAAAAATTATGCAGAAAAATTAATCCGTGCTTTTGTCACTTCTAGGTTAGACTACTACAATGCTATACTCTCCGTCTACCCGGATAAAGCACTAAATAAACTTCAGTTAGTGCTAAACACGGCTGCTAGAATCTTGACAAGAACCAAAAAAAAAATCATATTACTCCAGTGCTAGCCTCCCTACACTGGCTTCCTGTCAAGCCAAGGGCTGATTTCAAGGTTTTACTGCTAACCTACAAAGCATTACATGGGCTTGCTCCTTACTGTCCCTATAATTTCTAAGCAAACAGCTGGAGGCAGGGCTTTCTCCTATAGAGCTCAATTTTTATAGAATGGTCTGCCTACCCATGTCAGAGACGCAGACTCGGTCTCAACCTTTAAGTATTTACTGAAGACTCATCTCTTCAGTAGGTCATATGATTGAGTGTAGTCTGGCCCAGGAGTGTGAAGGTGAACGGAAAGGCACTGGAACAACGAACCGCCCTTGCTGTCTCTGCCTGGCCGGTTCCCCTCTCTCCACTGGGATTCTCTGCCTCTAACCCTGTTACAGGGGCTGAGTCACTGGCTTACTGTTGCTCTTCCATGCCGTCCCTGCGAGGAGTGCGTCCCTTGAGTGGGTTGAGTCATTGACGTGATCTTCCTGTCTGGGTTGGCGACCCCCCCCCCTTGGGTTGTGCCGTGGCGGACATCTTTGTGGGCTGGGGTTATATCCTGCCTGTTTGGCCCTGTCCGGGGGTATCGTCGGATGGGGCCACAGTGTATCCCGACCACTCCTGTCTCAGCCTCCAGTATGTATGCTGCATTAGTTTGTGTTGGGGGGGCTAGGGTCAGTCTGTTATATCTGGAGTATTTCTCCTGTCCGGTGTCCTGTGTGAATTTAATTATGCTCTCTCTAATTCTTTCTCTCTTTCGCTCTTTCTTTCTTTCTTTCTTTCTCTCTTTCTCTCTCTCGGAGGACCTGAGCCCTAGGACCATGCCTCAGGAATATCTGGCCTGATGACTCCTTGCTGTCCCCAGTCCACCTGGCCTTGCTGCTGCTCCAGTTTCAACTGTTCTGCATGGAGTCCTGACCTGTTCACCGGAAGTTCTACCTGTCCCAGACATGCTGTTTTCAACTCTCTAGAGACAGAAGGAGCAGTAGAGATACTCTGAATGATCGGCTATGAAAAGCCAACTGACATTTACTCCTGAGGTGCTGACTTGCTGCACCCTTGACAACTACTGTGATTATTATTATTTGACCCTGCTGGTCACCTATAAACATTTGAACATCTTGGCCATGTTCTGTTATAATGTCCACCTGGCACAGCCTGAAGAGGACTGGCCACCCCACATAGCCTGGTTCCTATCTAGGTTTCTTCCTAGGTTCTGGCCTTTCTAGGGAGTTTTTCCTAGCCACCGTGCTTCTACACCTGCATTGCTTGCTGTTTGGGGTTTTAGGCTGGGTTTCTGTACAGCACTTTGAGATATCAGCTGATGTGAGAAGGGCTTTATAAATAACATTTGATTTGATGACCAATCGATAAGTAATATGTAGGATATGTTTGACTACAGATTCCGCCTGTTAGGTCAGCTGTTGATTAATTGATTGATTGATTGATTGTGTACATTATTCAAGTTCAAGTTTGCGGACGACACAACAGTGGTAGGCTTGATTACCAACAACGACGAGACGGCCTACAGGGAGGAGGTGAGGGCCCTCGGAGTGTGGTGTCAGGAAAATAACCTCACACTCAACGTCAACAAAACTAAGGAGATGATTGTGGACTTAAGGAAACAGCAGAGGGAACACCCCCCTATCCACATCGATGGAACAGTAGTGGAGAGGGTAGCAAGTTTTAAGTTCCTCGGCATACACCTCACAGACAAACTGAATTGGTCCACTCACACAGACAGCATTGTGAAGGAGGCTGAAGAAATTCGGCTTGTCACTAAAAGCACTCACAAACTTCTACAGATGCACAATCGAGAGCATCCTGGCGGGCTGTATCACCGCCTGGTACGGCAACTGCTCCGCCCTCAACCATAAGGCTCTCCAGAGGGTAGTGAGGTCTGCACAACGCATCACCGGGGGCAAACTACCTGCCCTCCAGGACACCTACACCAACCGATGTCACAGGAAGGCCATAAAGATCATCAAGGACATCAACCACCCGAGCCACTGCCTGTTCACCCCGCTATCATCCAGAAGGCGAGGTCAGTACAGGTGCATCAAAGCTGGGACCGAGAGACTGAAAAACAGCTTCTATCTCAAGGCTATCAGACTGTTAAACAGCCACCACTAACATTGAGTGGCTGCTGCCAACACACTGACACTGACTCAACTCCAGCCACTTTAATAATGGGAATTGATGGGAAATGATGTAAATATATCACTAGCCACTTTAAACAATGCTACCTTATGTAGCATGTTACTTACCCTACATTATTCATCTCATATGCATACGTATATACTGTACTCTATATCATCGACTGTATCCTTATGTAATACATGTATCACTAGCCACTTTAACTATGCCACTTTGTTTACATACTCATCTCATATGTATATACTGTACTCGATACCATCTACTGTATCTGCCTATGCTGCTCTGTACCATCACTCATTCATATTTCCTTATGTACATATTCTTTATCCCCTCACACTGTGTACAAGACAGTAGTTTTGGAATTGTTAGTTAGATTACTTGTTGGTTATTACTGCATTGTCGGAACTAGAAGCACAAGCATTTCGCTACACTCGCATTAACATCTGCTAACCATGTGTATGTGACAAATAAAATTTGATTTGATTTGATTTGATTTGATTTTATTCTTCAAAATGATATTATTTCCACTGCTCACCAAAGGCTTTGTTGTTTCATTTTAACTTTATATTACACACCCAAATATTCAATTCATATTCTCCCAAGAGTGGCATCACAGCACAATTTAAGACCAATTTAAATAAAAATAATCCAAATAAAACATGTGATGAATATTGCCTTTGAGCAGTTGAGCATAGAGACAATCCTGTGTTTATTCTCATTGACTCATTTAATTATGCAATTAAAACTGCGGCTGGAAACTGTCTTCACTGTATTAATGAATGGAAGAAAACAGAGCTATTAGATTAAACCCACACACACACACACAGAGACACAGACACAGACACAGACACAGACACAGACACAGACACAGACACAGACACAGACACAGACACAGACACACGCACACGCACACGCACACGCACACGCACACACACACACACACACACACACACAAACACACACAAACACACACACCCAACAGGGCGGCTAACGTGTTAACCCTCGCAAGGCTGCAGGCCCAGACGGCATCCCCAGCCGCGACCTCAGAGCATGCGCAGAACAGCTGGCTGGTGTGTTTACAGACATATTCAATCAATCCTTATCCCAGTCTGCTGTTCCCACATGCTTCAAGAGGGCCACCCTTGTTCCACACTGCCCTAACCCATCTGTACAAGAGGAATACCTATGTGAGAATGCTGTTCATCGACTACAGCTCAGCATTTAACACCATAGTACCCTCCAAACTTGTCATCAAGCTCGAGACCCTGGGTCTCGACCCCGACCTGTGTTCAACTGGGTACTGGACTTCCTGACGGGCCGCCCCCAGGTGGTGAGGGTAGGTAACAACATCTCCACCCCGGTGATCCTCAACACTGGGGCCCCACAAGGTTGGGTTCAGAGCCCTCTCCTGTACTCCCTGTTCACCCACGACTGCGTGGCCATGCACGCCTCCAACTCAATCATCAAGTTTGAGGACGACACTACAGTGGTAGGCTTGATTACCAACAACGACGAGACGGCCTACAGGGAGGAGGTGAGGGCCCTCGGAGTGTGGTGTCAGTAAAATAACCTACACTCAACGTCAACAAAACAAAGGAGATGATAGTGGACTTCAGGAAACAGCAGAGGGAGCACCCCCCTATACACATCCATGGGACAGTAGTAGAGAGGGTAGTAAGTTTTAAGTTCCTCGGCGTACACATCACAGACAAACTGAATTGGTCCACCCACACATACAGCGTGGTGAAGAAGGTGCAACAGCGCCTTTTCAACCTCAGGAGGCTGAAGAAATTTGGCTTGTCACCAAACGCACTCAGAAACTTCTACAGATGCACAATCGAGAGCATCCTGTCGGGCTGTATCACCGCCTGGTATGGCAACTACTCCTCCCACAACCGTAAGCCTCTCCAGAGGGTAGTGAGGTCTGCACAACGCATCACCGGGGGCAAACTACCTGCACTCCAGGACACCTACCCCACCCGATGTCACAGGAAGGCCCAAGCATTTCGCTACACTCGCATTAACATCTGCTAACCATGTGTATGTGACAAATTCAAATCAAATTTGATTTGATTTGATAACAAAAAGCAAAGAGCATGCAAATTGAATATGTATTTGAGAGTTTGTGTGTATGTGTGCGCGTGCGTAGGTGTGTGTGAGTGCGTCCGTGCACACAGGCGTGTGTGTCTGTGTGTAGAGAATAAAAGTGACTTACAGGTTCCCATAGTCCCAGACAACACACTGAGGATCTGATGTGCCCTGGAAGAGACAAAAAACGACAAGAAAATATGAACTGTTACTACCAGAGGAGAGGGGGAGTTGGAAAACGGAAGTGAGAAACTGCTCACTGCCTGAGGAAAACAAGTGAAGGTGTGTGGAGGATGGAAGAAGAGGTAAACAGACAGACATAGGAAGAGAAAGTACAAGACAAGGGAGGGAGAACATGTATTTGCCGGAGGACAGACAGTGAAACAGCTACTGCTGGAGGGGACAGAGATTGTGTGTCAACAATAAAGAACGAAAAAGAGAGGAGATATAAAGACAGAGAGAGAGAGAGAGAGAGAGAGAGAGAGAGAGAGAGAGAGAGAGAGAGAGAGAGGAGGACAGAGAGACCGAGAGAGAGAGGGGGAGAGAGAGAGAGAGAGAGGACAGAGAGTGAGAACAGAGAGAGAGAGAGCGAGAGAGAGAGAGAGAGAGAGCGAGAGAGAGAGCGAGAGAGAGAGAGAGAGAGAGAGAGAGAGAGAGAGAGAGAGAGGGAGAGAGAGAGAGAGAGGGACAGAGAGACCGCGAGAGAGAGGGGGGGGGGAGAGAGGGGGGGGGGGGGGGAGAGAGATGAAAAAACCAACTGACATTTACTCCTGAGGTGCTGACCTGTTGCAACCTCTACAACCACTGTGATTATTATTATCTGACCCTGCTGGTCATCTATGAACATTTGAACATCTTGGCCATGTTCTGGTATAATCTCCACCCGACACAGCCAGAAGAGGACACCCCTCATAGCCTGGTTCCTCTCTACGTTTCTTCCTAGGTTCTGGCCTTTCTATGGCGTTTTTCCTAGCCACAGTGTTTTAGGCTGGGTTTCTGTACAGCACTTTGTGACATCGACAATGTAAAAATAGCTGAATAAATGCATTTGATTGATTGATTGATTGAGAGAGAGAGAGAGAGAGAGAGAGAGAGAGAGAGAGAGAGAGAGAGAGAGAGAGGGAGAGGGAGAGGGAGAGAGAGAGAGGGAGAGAGAGGGAGAGAGAGAGAGGGAGAGAGAGAGAGAGAGAGAGAGAGAGAGGGGGAGAGAGAGAGAGAGAGAGAGAGAGAGAGAGAGAGAGAGAGAGAGAGAGCGAGAGAGAGGGAGAGAGAGAGAGAGGGAGAGAGAGAGAGGGAGAGGGAGAAGGAGAGAGAGAGAGAGAGAAAGAGAGAGAGAGGGAGAGGGAGACCCGGACATTCTCTAAATCTAAACACAAATAGCTCTACTCAAAGTCTAGACAAGCATCCCATTCTGCAGACTCACTCCTAATCCATCGATTCACTTGAGACAAAGCCAATTCCACAGAGTAAAACGGCCTTTGATTGGCTAATCAAAGCTTAGTAGTGCATATAGCATTACTGAGGATGATTTTCCACGACTCCATCAGGGAATCGATCAGTGAATCGATTCACTCCAATTGATTCATCCACGCTCACCCCACCAGTGATCGGCATTATAAGTGAATCGATTGCTCTGGTCTAATTGAATCATCTGAACTTGTTCCACTCAATCTATAGGTCTCAATGTGTTTAATTCTACTGAGGACGAATCAACAGTTATTTGGATTTTAGGAGAGTCCAGTCCAGTCTATGACCTGATGAGGAAGCTCTCTTTTCCAGCCAAGCATTACCACGACCATTAAGCTAATCATTGACTCAATTCAGACAATCAGGAGAGCCAATCCTATCAGAGAAAAGATGGTTGGTTGCAGTGTACGAATAAACCTATTCACTTTAGTGCACTCAGATACAGAGGAGATCACACTTTTAGCATCTAAATACAGAAATTCCTTGTCCTCCAGCGAAAAAAATATAATCATAGCCCTTTCCGTTTCAGCTAAGCCATCTCTGGGGAGGTAGCGGAGGAAGGGTGCCTCTCTACGACCATCTATCAGTCGTTATATTGTGCCCATGAATAATTCAAGCTTCCCTTTGAGGCCCATCTGTTAATGAAGGGGAGTCTCCCTCTGGTGGTGGAGGACATTATTACACTGGTCCCCTGCACACTACTTACTCCTCCCTTGTTAAAAAAAAAAACAGTTCTACAATAGATAGAGGTTCTGTGGTTTGTAACCATTAAAACAGGTTACATATGGAATAGGATTCCACTGTGGTAAAAAGCAAACATTTTTGGGGCTATATAGAACCCTTTTTATGGTTCTTTATAGAACCTTTATGGAGAACAGTTCTATAAAGAACCTGTCTCAATCTTAAAGGTTCTTTGTTGATCCTTTTAAAGAACCATACAGGGTTTTATATTCTATTTATTCTGGTCAGCCATATTATACTGTTAAAATTTCATAGGTGTTATGATTGTGTTAATTGACAAGTTGAATTCAATGAGCTACCTCTGGAACAGCTGAGGAGAGAAGAACCACTGACTGATTCAGTCAACCGTTCTCCATCTACACAAGGCCAAACGTGAGTGTTTCACAAGACACCATTGAATGCATAGTCATATATGCAGAACATGGAATTGCATAACACAACACATTAGATAAACTGCAATGATGTTACATTTTTTTTTTAAAGGTTTAAAAAAAATGGTCATTTAGCAGACGCTCTTATCCAGAGCGACTTGTACCTTTTCGTACAGGTCCCACATGGGAATCAAACGTGGGACACAAACCCACAACCCTGGCATGCTCTACCAACTGA
>NC_143051.1:13257500-13292500 GCF_057628025.1 Oncorhynchus mykiss | reverse complement strand
CAATGTGCTGTAAGGTCAACCAACCATCTACAGTGGTTCAATGTGCTGAAGGTCAACCAACCATCTACACTGGTTCAATGTGCTGTAAGGTCAACCAACCATCTACACTGGTTCAATGTGCTGAAGGTCAACCAACCATCTACAGTGGTTCAATGTGCTGTAAGGTCAACCAACCATCTACAGTGGTTCAATGTGCTGTAAGGTCAACCAACCATCTACAGTGGTTCAATGTGCTGTAAGGTCAACCAACCATCTACAGTGGTTCAATGTGCTGTAAGGTCAACCAACCGTCTACAGTAGTTCAATGTGCTGTAAGGTCAACCGTCTACAGTGGTTCAATGTGCTGTAAGGTCAACCAACCGTCTACAGTGGTTCAATGTGCTGTAAGGTCAACCAACCATCTACACTGGTTCAATGTGCTGAAGGTCAACCAACCATCTACACTGGTTCAATGTGCTGTAAGGTCAACCAACCGTCTACAGTGGTTCAATGTGCTGTAAGGTCAACCAACCATCTACACTGGTTCAATGTGCTGAAGGTCAACCAACCATCTACAGTGGTTCAATGTGCTGAAGGTCAACCAACCGTCTACAGTGGTTCAATGTGCTGTAAGGTCAACCAACCATCTACACTGGTTCAATGTGCTGTAAAGTCAACCGTCTACAGTGGTTCAATGTGCTGTAAGGTCAACCGTCTACAGTGGTTCAATGTGCTGTAAAGTCAACCGTCTACAGTGGTTCAATGTGCTGTAAGGTCAACCAACCGTCTACAGTGGCTCAATGTGCTGAAGGTCAACCAACCATCTACAGTGGTTCAATGTGCTGAAGGTCAACCAACCATCTACAGTGGTTCAATGTGCTGTAAGGTCAACCGTCTACAGTGGTTCAATGTGCTGTAAGGTCAACCAACCGTCTACAGTGGCTCAATGTGCTGAAGGTCAACCAACCATCTACACTGGTTCAATGTGCTGAAGGTCAACCAACCGTCTACAGTGGTTCAATGTGCTGAAGGTCAACCAACCATCTACAGTGGTTCAATGTGCTGAAGGTCAACCAACCATCTACAGTGGTTCAATGTGCTGTAAGGTCAACCAACCATCTACAGTGGTTCAATGTGCTGTAAGGTCAACCAACCATCTACAGTGGTTCAATGTGCTGTAAGGTCAACCAACCATCTACACTGGTTCAATGTGCTGTAAGGTCAACCAACCATCTACAGTGGTTCAATGTGCTGTAAGGTCAACCAACCATCTACACTGGTTCAATGTGCTGTAAGGTCAACCAACCATCTACAGTGGTTCAATGTGCTGTAAGGTCAACCAACCATCTACAGTGGTTCAATGTGCTGTAAGGTCAACCAACCGTCTACAGTGGTTCAATGTGCTGAAGGTCAACCAACCGTCTACAGTGGTTCAATGTGCTGTAAAGTCAACCGTCTACAGTGGTTCAATGTGCTGTAAAGTCAACCGTCTACAGTGGTTCAATGTGCTGTAAAGTCAACCGTCTACAGTAGTTCAATGTGCTGTAAGGTCAACCAACCATCTACAGTGGTTCAATGTGCTGTAAGGTCAACCGTCTACAGTGGCTCAATGTGCTGTAAGGTCAACCGTCTACAGTGGTTCAATGTGCTGTAAGGTCAACCAACCATCTACAGTGGTGCAATGTGCTGTAAGGTCAACCGTCTACAGTGGCTCAATGTGCTGTAAGGTCAACCGTCTACAGTGGCTCAATGTGCTGTAAGGTCAACCAACCGTCTACAGTGGTTCAATGTGCTGTAAGGTCAACCGTCTACAGTGGTTCAATGTGCTGAAAGGTCAACCGTCTACAGTGGCTCATTGTTGCAGGACAGTCTCTCATTAAACTCTCCAGTTCTGTTCTAATTGAAAAGCTACAGACAAGGATGTGAAGGACTACTGTAACACTCAGGCTGATTCACATCATTATAAGGCCATGACACATCATTATCAGGCTATGACACATCATTATAAGGCTATGACACATCATTATCAGGCTATGACACATCATTATAAGGCTATGACACATCATTATAAGGCTATGACACATCATTATACAGCTATGACACATCATTACAAGGCTATGACACATCATTATCAGGCTATGACACATCCTTTTCAGGCTATGACACATCATTATCAGGCTATGACACATTATTATAAGGCTATGACACATCATATGACAAATCATTATAAGGCTATGACACATCATTATCAGGCTATGGCACATCACAATAAGGCTATGACACATCATTACACGGCTATGACACATCACTATAAGGCTATGACACATCATTATAAGGCTACGCCACATCATTATCAGGCTATGACACATCATTACCAGGCTATGACACATCATTATACAGCTATGACACACCATTACAAGGCTATGACGCATCATTATCAGGCTATGACACATCATTATAAGGCTATGACACATCATTATCAGGCTATGACACATCATTTTCAGGCTATGACAAATAATTATAAGGCTATGACACATCATACGACAAATCATTATAAGGCTATGACACATCATTACCAGGCTATGACACATCATTACCAGGCTATGACACATCATTATCAGGCTATGACACATCATTACCAGGCTATGACACATCATTATAAGGCTATGACACATCATTATAAGGCTATGACACATCATTATCAGTCTATTCCATGTTATACTCACATTAAGCAGTGGGGACAGCTCCACAACCACCATGGGTTCACTGGGTTTGGGTTCTGGTCGGACCGTCACCGTCAGAATCTTAGAGTTGATCACAGCAGGGGCTCTAAAGAGAGAGAGAGAGAGAGGGAGAGTGAGGGAGAGTGAGAGAGAGAGCGAGAGAGAGAGAGAGAGAGAGAGAGAGAGAAAAGAGAGAGGGAGAGAGAGAGAGAGAGAGGGAGAGAGAGAGAGAGAGAGAGAGAGAGAGTGAGAGAGAGAGCGAGAGAGAGAGAGAGAGAGAGAGATTATGGAACTATGGGACCTGGTCAAAAGTAATATCACCAGACCTGAGTAATATCACCAGAATTGAGTAATATCACCAGACCTGAGTAATATCACCAGATCTGAGTAATATCACCAGATTTGAGTAATATCACCAGACCTGAGTAATATCACCAGACCTGAGTAATATCACCAGACCTGAGTAATATCACCAGATCTGAGTAATATCACCAGACCTGAGTAATATCACCAGACCTGAGTAATATCACCAGATCTGAGTAATATCACCAGTATCACCGGTTTGGCCGGTGTAGGCCGTCATTGAAAATAAGAAGGTATTCTTTAACTGACTTGCCTTCTTAAATAAAGGTTAAATAAAACATTTAAAAATGTAATACAAAAAATGGAGAATGGGAGCAAGGAATGAAGAGAGGAATAGCTGACAGAATAACATCTAGGGAGAAGATTACCAATAGAGAGGGAAGGTAGAAATCAAAAAGCAATGGATCTCCGGTCATTTCTCAGGCTTGATGGCTGTCGCACATCTTTAGTGATTGAAGTGTATAATTCCATATATAATCCTAATAACCATGACATGGAAAGCCCTGACACCAAAGCACTACCATCCGTTTGTCACCATAGCGTTAGGAAGGATCAGTCTGACCGGGATAGCTAAGCCCTCCTGAATGATAAACTCTTCCAAATTCTCCGGTAGTTCCCATATAATTGGATAAGCAGGAGTGGGGAATTCCAGGAAGTGCTAGCGGTAGAGGGATAATCTGCGATGGCAAGGTTTAAGGCTTTAGAGATGAAGAATGATGGATGAGAGAGAGATAAGCTAAATTAATTGCAAACCCTTTTTAATGGAATAGGAAACATATTTACTTGGGGGCAGGAAGGATGACTCCTAAGGTTCGATAAAGGATGGCTCCGATGACAAAATACGAGGTCTCCGTTTCTGTTTCTGAAAGACACAAACATAATAGTTATTAATATAAATTGAATTGAGGAAATACATGAGTGGTACTTATCCCACGCAGGCCCAAAGGCTACAGTCCAAACAGCAGATCACCTGTCCAGGAAGAAGGTTAAAGGTTCATATGTGTACACTGTATTCTAGTCGAGGCCTACTGTTCTATTCATACACTGTGTTTAATGTGCATAGGTAAAAGTACTTGAAAGTACTAGTTAAGTCGGGTTTTTTTTATCTGCACTTTACGTTACAATTTACATATTTGACAACTTTTACTTTTACTTCTCTACATTCCTGAAGAAAATAATGTACTTTTTACTCCATACATTTATCCTGACACCAACAAGTATTCATTACGTTTTGAATGCTTAGGAGAACAGGAATATGTTCTAATTCACACCCTTATCAAGAGAACATCCCTGGTCATCCCTACTGGCTCTGGTCTGCTGGACTCACTAAACAGAGAACATCCCTGGTCATCCCTACTGGCTGTGGTCTGCTGGACTCACTAAACAGAGAACATCCCTGGTCATCCCTACTGGCTGTGGTCTGCTGGACTCATTAAACAGAGAACATCCCTGGTCATCCCTACTGCTCTGGTCTGCTGGACTCACTAAACAGAGAACATCCCTGGTCATCCCTACTGCTCTGGTCTGCTGGACTCACTAAACAGAGAACATCCCTGGTCATCCCTACTGCTCTGGTCTGCTGGACTCACTAAACAGAGAACATCCCTGGTCATCCCTACTGCTCTGGTCTGCTGGACTCACTAAACAGAGAACATCCCTGGTCATCCCTACTGCTCTGGTCTGCTGGACTCACTAAACAGAGAACATCCCTGCTCATCCCTACTGCTCCGGACTGTTGGACTCACTAAACAGAGAACATCCCTGGTCATCCCTACTTCCTCTGGTCTGCTGGACTCACTAAACAGAGAACATCACTGGTCATCCCTACTGCTCTGTTTTGCTGGACTCACTAAACAGAGAACATCCCTGGTCATCCCTACTGCTCTGGTCTGCTGGACTCACTAAACAGAGAACATCCCTGGTCATCCCTACTGCTCTGGTCTGCTGGACTCACTAAATAGAGAACATCCCTGGTCATCCCTACTGCTCTGGTCTGCTGGACTCACTAAACAGAGAACATCCCTGGTCATCCCTACTGCTCTGGTCTGCTGGACTCACTAAACAGAGAACATCCCTGGTCATCCCTACTGCTCTGTTTTGCTGGACTCACTAAACAGAGAACATCACTGGTCATCCCTACTGCTCTGGTCTGTTGGACTCACTAAACAGAGAACATCATTGGTCATCCCTACTGCTCTGGTCTGCTGGACTCACTAAACAGAGAACATCCCTGGTCATCCCTACTGCTCTGGTCTGTTGGACTCACTAAACAGAGAACATCATTGGTCATCCCTACTGCTCCGGACTGTTGGACTCACTAAACAGAGAACATCCCTGGTCATCCCTACTGCTCTGTTTTGCTGGACTCACTAAACAGAGAACATCACTGGTCATCCCTACTGCTCTGGTCTGCTGGACTCACTAAACAGAGAACATCCCTGGTCATCCCTACTGCTCTGTCCTGCTGGACTCACTAAACAGAGAACATCCCTGGTCATCCCTACTGCTCTGTTTTGCTGGACTCACTAAACAGAGAACATCCCTGGTCATCCCTACTGCTCAGGACTGTTGGACTCACTAAACAGAGAACATCACTGGTCATCCCTACTGCTCTGGTCTGTTGGACTCACTAAACAGAGAACATCCCTGGTCATCCCTACTGCTTTGGTCTGTTGGACTAACTAAACAGAGAACATCACTGATCATCCCTACTGCTCTGTTTTGCTGGACTCACTAAACAGAGAACATCACTGGTCATCCCTACTGCCTCTGGTCTGTTGGACTCACTAAACAGAGAACATCACTGATCATCCCTACTGCTCTGTTCTGCTGGACTCACTAAACAGAGAACATCACTGGTCATCCCTACTGCTCTGGTCTGCTGGACTAAACACAAATGCTTTGTTTGTAAATGATGTGTGAGTGTTGGAGTTTGCCCCTGGAAATCCTTTAAAATACAAAATTGTACCATCTTGTTTGATTAATATAAATAATTTGAAATTGTTTATACTTTTACTTTTGATACTTAAGTATACTTAAAACCAAATACATTTAATGAAGTATAATTTTACTGGGTGACGTTCACTTTTACTTGAGTCATTTTCTATTAAAGTATCTTTACTCTTACTCAAGTTTGACAATTGGGTACATTTTCCACCACTGTCTATACACACCATCATATATAACTACTGTCTATACACACCATCATATATAACCACTGTCTATACACACCATCCTATATAACTACTGTCTATACACACCATCATATATAACTACTGTCTATACACACCATCATATATATTTACTGTCGATACACACCATCCTATATAACTGCAGTCTATACACACCATCATATTTAACTACTGTCTATACACACCATCATATATAACTACTGTCTATACACACCACCATATATAACCACTGTATATACTAGAGGTCGACCGATTATGATTTTTCAACGCCGATACCGAAACCTATTATTGGAGGACCAAAAAAAGCCGATACCGAATCATCAGCCAATTTTTTAAAAATTATTTGTAATAATGACAATTACAACAATAATGAAAACTTATTTTAACTTAATATAATACATCAATAAAACCAATTTAGCCTCAAATAAATAATGAAACATGTTCAGTTTGGTTTAAATAATGCAAAAACAAAGTGTTGGAGAAGAAAGTAAAAATGCAATATGTGCCATGTAAGAAAGCTAACGTTTAAGTTCCTTGATCAGAACATGTGAACATATGAAAGCTGGTGGTTCCTTTTAACATGAGTCTTCAATATTCCCAGGTAAGAAGTTTTAGGTTGTAGTTATTATAGAAATTATAGGACTTTTCTCTCTATACCATTTGTATTTCATATACCTTTGACTACTGGATGTTCTTATAGGCAGTTTAGTATTGCCAGTGTAACAGTATAGCTTCCATCCCTCTCCTCACTCCTCCCTGGGCTCGAACTAGGAACACAACGGCAACAGACACCATCGAAGCAGCGTTACCCATACAGAGCAAGGGGAACAACTACTCCAAGTCTCAGAGCGAGTGACGTTTGAAACGCTATTAGCACGCACCCCGCTAACTAGCTAGCCATTTCACATTGGTTACACCAGCCTAATCTCGGGAGTTGATAGGCTTGAAGTCATAAACAGCAGAGCTGCTGGCAAACGCACGAAAGTGCTGTTTGAATGAATGCTTATGAGCCTGCTGGTGCCTTCCATCGCTCAGTCAGATAGCTCTATAAAATCATAGACTTAGTTATAACATGATAACACACAGAAATACGAGCCTTAGGTCATTAATATGGTCGAATCCGGAAACTATCATTTCGAAAAAAAGACGTTTATTCTTTCAGTTTAATACGGAACCATTCCGTATTTTATCTAACGGGTGGCATCCATAAGTCTAAATATTCCTGTTACATTGCACAACCTTCAATGTTATGTCATATTTACGTAAAATTCGGGCAAATTAGGCGGCACAAACTCTTTCATATACACTGACTCTACGTGCAATGAATGCAAGAGAAGTGACACAATTGCACCTGGTTAATATTGCCTGCTAACCTGGATTTCTTTTAGCTAAATATGCAGGTTTAAAAATAGATACTTCTGTGTATTGATTATAAGAAAGGCATTGATGTTTATGGTTAGGTACACATTGGAGCAACAATATGCACCGCATCGATTACATGCAACGCAGGACACGCTAGATAAACTAGTAATATCATCAACCATGTGTAGTTAACTAGTGATTATGATTGATTGATTGATTGATTGTTTTATATATGATAGGTTTAATGCTAATTAGCAACTTACCTTGGCTCCTCGTGGAGTGCAATGAAAGGCAGGTGGTTAGAGCGTTGGACTAGTTAACTGTAAGTTTGCAAGATTGAATCCCCCGAGCTGACAAGGTAAAAATCTATCGTTCTGTCCCTGAACGAGGAAGTTAAGTTCCTAGGCCGTCATTGAAAATAAGAATGTGTTCTTAACTGACTTGCCTAGTTAAATAAAGGTTCAATAAAGATTAAATAAAGGTTAAATAAATAATAAATAAAGGTTAAATAAAGGTGTAGAAAGAAATTATAATCGGTGTCCAAAAATACCAAATTCCGATTGTTATGAAAACTTGAAATCAGCCCTAATTATATAACTACTGCCTATACACACCATCCTATATAACTACTGTCTACACACACCATCCTATATAACTACTGTCTATGCACACCGTCCTATATAACTACTGTCTATACACACCATCCTATATAACTACTGTCTATACACACCATCATATATAACCACTGTCTATACACACCATCCTATATAACTACTGTCTACACACACCATCCTATATAACTACTGTCTATACACACCGTCCTATATAACTACTACCTACACACACCATCCTATATAACTACTGTCTATACACACCGTCCTATATAACTACTGTCTATACACACCATCCTATATAACTACTGTCTACACACACCATCCTATATAACTACTGTCTATACACACCGTCCTATATAACTACTGTCTATACACCGTCCTATATAACTACTGTCTATACACACCGTCCTATATAACTACTGTCTACACACACACCATCCTATATAACTACTGTCTATACACACCGTCCTATATAACTACTGTCTATACACACCATCATATATAACTACTGCTGTACACACATTTTCTATTCATATACTGTCCATAATGTCTACACACACCATCCCATGAAAATGAACTCAGCAAAAAAATAAACATCCTCTCACTGTCTGCTGCATATATTGTCAGCAAACTTAACAAGTGTAAATATTTGCATGAACATAACAAGATTCAACAACTGAGACATAAACTGAACAAGTTCCAAAGACATGTGACTAACAGAATTGGAATAATGTGTCTGTTACGGTTTTCTTCTGGTGAAAGAGAGGCGGACCAAAATGCAGCGTGGTTATTTATAAACATCTTTAATAGAGATGATAACTTGAACAATGTATAATACAAAATAAGAAAACGTGGAAAACCGAAAACAGTCCTAACTGGTGCAAAACACAGAGACAGGAACAATCACCTACGAAATACCCAAAGAATATGGCTGCCTAAATATGGTTCCCAATCAGAGACAACGATAAACACCTGCCTCTGATTGAGAACCACTCTAGGCAACCATAGACTTTCCTAGACAACTCTACTAAACACAACCCCATAAATCTAATAAACCCCTAGACAAGACAAGACACATAAATCACCCATGTCACACCCTGGCATGACCAAAATAATAAAGAAAACACAAAATACTAAGGCCAGGGCGTGACAGTGTCCCTGAACAAGGGGGGGGGGGGGGGGGGGGGGTTCAAACTCAAAAGTAACAGTCAGTATCTGGTGTGGCCACCAGCTGCATTAAGTATTGCACTGCATCTTCTCCTCGTGGACTGCACCAGATTTGCCAATTCTTGCTGTGAGATGTTACCCCACTCTTCCACCAAGGCACCTGCCAGTTCCCGGACATTTCTGGGGGGGAATGGCCCTAGGCCTCACCCTCACCCTCCGATCCAACAGGTCCCAGATGTGCTCAATGGGATTGAGATTCAGGCTCTTTGCTGGTCATGGCAGAACACTGACATTCCTGTCTTGCAGGAAATCACGCACATATTGAGCAGTATGACTGGTGGCATTGTCATGCTGGAGGGTCATGTCAGGATGAACCTGCAGAAAGGGTACCACATGAGGGAGGAGGATGTCTTCCCTGTAACGCACAGCATTGAAATTGCCTGCAATGACAACAAGCTCAGTCGGATGATGATGTGACACACCGCCCCAGACCATGACAGACTCTCCACCTCCAAATCGATCCCGCTCCAGGGTACAGGTCTCAGTGTAACGCTCATTCCTTCGACGATAAACGCGAATCCGACCATGACACCTGGTGAGACAAAACCGCGGCTCGTCAGTGAAGAGCACTTTTTGCCAGTCCTGTCTGGTCCAGAGATGGAGGGTTTGTGCCCATAGGCGACGTTGTTGCCGGTGATGTCTGGTGAGGACCTGCCTTACAACAGGCCTACAAGCCCTCAGTCCAGCCTCTCTCAGCCTATTGCGCACAGTCTGAGCACTGATGGAGGGATTGTGCATTCCTGGTGCAACTCTGGCAGTTGTTGTTGCCCTCCGAGAATCTGTTCCGCAGGTGTGATGTTGTTACATGTGGCCTGCCACTGCGAGGACGATCAGCTGTCCGTCCTGTCTCCCTGTAGCTTTTTCTTAGGCGTCTCACAGTACGGACATTGCAATTTATTGCCCTGGCCACATCTGCAGTCCTCATGCCTCCTTGCAGTATGCCTAAGGCACGTTCACGCAGATGAGCAGGGACCCCAGGCATCTTTCTTTTGGTGTTTTTCAGAGTCAGTAGAAAGGCCTCTTTAGTGTCCTAAGTTTTCATAACTGTGACCTTAATTGCCTACCATTTGTAAACTGTTAGTGTCTTAAAGACCGTTCCACAGGTGCATGTTCATTAATTATGGTTCATTGAACACGCATGGGAAACAGTGTTGAAACCCTTTACAATGAAGCTCTGTGAAGTTATCTGGATTTTTACAAATTATCTTTTTTTGCTGAGTTCATATGTATATTCCGGACTCTGACATTGCTCATTTCTTAGTTCCTTTCTTTTAATGTTGGGATTTGTGTGCATTGTTTTTGTATTGTCAGGTATTACTACACTGTTGACGTTAGGAACATAAGCATTCCGCTACACCTATGACTGCATCTGCTAAATATGTGTACGTGACCATTACAATTTGATATGAAGTTAAAGGTTCACCAACCAGCTGAGAGGAATTGAAAACCAAAGATAGAGATTGACATTTAGACGTGAAAGGGGAAAGATAAATAGCCTCTTGTACTGAGACCACATGTCATTCTCCCCTCATCCGTCTAGACTTCCTTCCTCCTCAACCCTCTCTTTCCATTTCCAACTGCCTCCTTGCTTTTCCTTTTCAAAACTGTTTTCTCCAATTTCTTTGTTCCCTCGCTATTCAATTCAATTCAGTTCAATTGAAGGAGCTTTATTGGAATGAGAAACATGTTTACATTACCAAAGCACGTATTTTACCCCTTCATCCCTTTCAACAGGCCAAAGACTCTCTTTCTACTCAACAGGCCAAAGACTCTCTTTCTACTCAACAGGCCAAAGACTCTCTTTCTACTCAACAGGCCAAAGACTCTCTTTCTACTCAACAGGCCAAAGACTCTCTTTCTACTCAACAGGCCAAAGACTCTCTTTCTACTCAACAGGCCAAAGACTCTCTTTCTACTCAACAGGCCAAATACTATCTTTCTACTCAACAGGCCAAATACTCTCTTTCTACTCAACAGGCCAAAGACTCTCTTTCTACTCAACAGGCCAAAGACTCTCTTTCTACTCAACAGGCCAAAGACTCTCTTTCTACTCAACAGGCCAAAGACTCTCTTTCTACTCTGTGCTTCCTCTGCTTCCCCCTTCTATTTCTCTCCATCCATCCCTCTCTCCCTGGAGCAGTGTGTTGCAGAGAGTTGATCTCTCCCAGAAAGAGGTCGTCTGGAGAGAAGGAAGGTTGGTAGGGATTGAGGAGGGGGGAAAGGAGTCAGGGAAGCAAGGATGGAGGAGTGAGGGAGGGAGTAGAAAGGAAAATAAAGGAGGGAAAATACTCAGGCACACGGGATGAGTCATCCAAAATCTAACAGAGAGAGAGAGCGAGAGAGCGAGAGAGAGAGAGAGAGAGAGAGAGAGAGAGAGAGATGATCAAAGTCAATGACGAAGAGCAGTCACTGTGATGGATCCTAATTGAAGGCAGTGTGCATGAACATGCAAATGAGATGCCCCGTTATATTGTGGATGAAAGTGTCTGGGTGAGAGCGAGGGGTGACACTCCTACACTTGACCAGACCACAAACTCATTACAGACATCCTGATTGAGACCAGAAGTCCATTCAGTCACCCAAACTTTAATCAATACATCTTCCTCTAATATAATTTGGTCACCCCATTATTTTTAAAGTGTTTAAATGAGTGTTGGCTAATCGTTAGCTAACGTGTAAATGAGTGTTTGCTAACCATTAACTAGAGTTTAAATGAGTGTTGGCTAACCGTTAGCTAGCGTGTAAATGAGTCTTTGCTAACCATTAACTAGCGTTTAAATGAGTGTTGGCTAACCGTTAGCTAGCGTTTAAAAGAGTCTTTGCTAACCATTAACTAGAGTTTAAATGAGTGTTGGCTAACCGTTAGCTAGCGTTTAAAAGAGTCTTTGCTAACCATAAACTAGAGTTTAAATGAGTGTTGGCTAACCGTTAGCTAGCGTGTAAATGAGTCTTTGCTAACCATTAACTAGAGTTTAAATGAGTGTTGGCTAACCGTTAGCTAGCGTTTAAATGAGTCTTTGCTAACCATTAACTAGAGTTTAAATGAGTGTTGGCTAACCGTTAGCTAGCGTGTAAATTAGTCTTTGCTAACCATTAACTAGAGTTTAAATGAGTGTTGGCTAACCGTTAGCTAGCGTTTAAATGAGTGTTAGCTAACCGTTAGCTGCCAACTGAAATAGAAAATGACTAAACGTGATCTTGAGACTGGCCTATCACACTAGAGCGTATACAGATTGAGATGCCGCTCTATACACATCCATGAAAGCCAGTTATATCTAAGATATTGGCAAAATGCCATTGATATCCGTTGCAGATGTACGTTAAGGGTCAACGGTGTAATAGGTTGTGTTTTAGTACTGTGTATAAATGAATAGACCATGTCATGTATCCATTTCTTTATTAAGCCCTGACCTTCTGGGCTGTCATTGGATCATTGTGTCTTATGAGGTTGAATGGGAATGTGTGTGTGTGTGTGTGTGTGTCATAGAACTAGTGCATGGATCTACAGTATCTGTGTATATGCCGTCTAGGAGTGTCCTAACCAGTCTATACCTCTGGGTCAGTGTCATCTTATGGATCAGTGAACAAGCCAGGCATTGGGCTGTGGAGCGAGTCATGAGCCTATCATTGGCCAGTGTGTGGTGTTTGTTTTGTGTGTGTGTGTGTGCGTGTGTGTGTGTGTGTGTGTGTGTGTGTGTGTGTGTGTGTGTGTGTGTGTGTGTGTATAAACTAATGCGAATGTGTGCAATTCTCAATCCTATTGAGCCTATCAGTGGGACTGTCTGTGGGAGAATGGCTTTGGTAACAGGTTAAATGAACCAAACACTTTGATAAACATCAGATCACTGGTCACAATGAGCTCTCTGCACTGCCAGTCAATGGAGCCACTGACCTCCAACCGCTACAATTCTTTAGTCATGACTGTGACTATGGGGGGAGACACAGAGGGAGAGAAAGGCTCTGTCAGGGAGTGTGAGTGTGAGTGTGAGAGAGAGAGAGAGAGAGAGAGAGAGAGAGAGAGAGAGAGAGGGGAGTGAGGGAGAGGGGGGATGAGGGAGAGAGGGGATGAAGGAGAGAGAGGGGATGAGGGAGAGAGAGAGAGGGTGCGGCAGAGAGAGAGGGGATGAGGGAGAGAGAGGGGGGATGAGGGAGAGAGAGGGGATAAGGGAGACAGAGAGGGAATGAGGGAGAGAGAGAGGGGATGAAGGAGAGAGAAAAGGGATGAGGGAGAGAGAGAGGGAATGAGGGAGAGAGAGAGGGGATGAGGGAGAGAGTGGGTGTGGCAGAGAGAGAGGGTGAGGGAGAGAGAAAATGGATGAGGGAGAGAGAGGGGATGAGGGAGAGAGAGAGAGGGGATGAAGGAGAGAGTGAGGGATGAGGGAGAGAGAGGGGGGATGAGGGAGAGAGAGGTGATGAGGGAGAGAGAGAGAGAGAGGGGGATGCAGGAGAGAGAGAGAGAGAGGGGATGAAGGAGAGAGATTGAGGGATGAGGGAGAGAGAGAGGGGATGAGGGAGAGAGAGTGGATACGGGAGAGAGAGAGGGAATGAGGGAGATATAGGGGATGAGGGAGAGAGAGAGTGGGGATGAAGGAGAGAGAGGGGGGATGAGTGAGAGAGTGAGGGATGAGTGAGAGAGAGGGGGGATGAGGGAGAGAGTGAGGTATGAGGGAGATACAGGGGATGAGGGAGAGAGAGAGTGGGGATGAAGGAGAGAGAGAGGGGATTAGTGAGAGAGTGAGGGATGAGGGAGAGAGAGAGGGGATGAGGGAGAGAGAGAGGGGATGAGGGAGAGAGAGAGGGGATGAGGGAGAAAGTGAGGGGATGAGGGAGATAGAGAGGGGATGAGAGAGAGAGGGTGTGGCAGAGAGAGAGCCAATGAGGGTATGAGAGAGGGGATGAGGGAGAGACAAGGGATGAGGGAGAGAGAGGGGATGAGGGAGAGAGAGGGTGCGGCAGAGAGAGAGGGGAGGAAGGAGAGAGCGAGAAAGAGAGGCAGATAGAGAGAGAGGGTGAGAGTAGGAGAGTAGGAGAGAGCCAGAGAGTGAGAGAGAGATGAAGAGAGAGATAGTGAGTGAGAGAGTGAGAGAGAGATAAAGAGAGATAGTGAGAGAGAGAGATAAAGAGAGAGATAGTGAGTGAGAGAGAGTGAGAGAGAGAATAGCTGTGTCCTCAGAGCCAGACAGAGACGCCAGACACCGTCTGACACCAGGCTAACCTTTCATGGGGATGACAGGGGGCACACAGAAAGTCAGTGTGTGTGTGTGTACTTTCCTGTGGGGCCTGTGTTATTATAGAGGTCAGGATCAGCAACAGAGACATACTAATCTCTTTCTCTATGTCTCCTTATTTCTCTCTATCTCTGTCTATCTATCTATCTATCTTTCAGAAAGTATTCAGACCTCTTTTTCCACATTTTGTTACATTACAACCTTTTTCTAAAATTGATTAATTAAATAGTTTTTTTTTCCTCTCATCAATCTACACACAATAAACTCTGCTTTTTAGAAATATTTGCTAATTTATAAAATCTTTGAAACTGAAATCTAGAATTTGAACACGTTTTCAGACCCTTTACTCAGTACTTAGCTGAAGCGCATTTGGCAACAATTACAGCATCGAGTCGTCTATGATGCTACAAGCTTGGCACATCTGCATTTGGGGAGTTTCTCCCATTCTTCTCTGCAGATTCTTTCAAGCTCTGTCAGGTTGGATGGGGAGCGTTGCTTCACAGCTACTTTAAGGTCTCTCCAGAGATGTAAGATCGGGTTCAAGTCTGGGCTCTGGCTGGGCCACTCAAGGACATTCCGAGACTTGTCCTGAAGCCACTCTTGCGTTGTCATGGCTGGGTGCTCAGGGTTGATGTCCTGTTGGAAGGTGAATCTTCGCTGAGGTCCTAAGCGCTTTTCATCAAGGATCTCTCTGTACTTTGATCCATTCATCTTTGCCTTAATCCTGACCAGTCTCCCTGCCGCTGAAAAACATCCCCACAGGACGATGCTGCCACCACCATGCTTCACCGTAGGGATGGTGCCAGGTTTCCTCCAGACGTGACGCTTGGCATTCAGGCCAAAGAGTTGAATCTCATGCTGCAGAGATGGTTGTCCTTCTGGAAGCTTCTCCCATCTCCACAGAGGAACTCTGAGCTCTGTCAGAGTGACCATCAGCTCTTTGGTCACCTCCCCGACCAAGGCCCTTCTCCCCCGATGGCTCAGTCTGGCGGGGCGGCCAGCTCTAGGAAGAGTCTTGGGACCTTCAATGCTGCAGAAATGTTTTTGGTACCCTTCCCCAGATCTGTGCCTTGACACAATCCTGTCTCGGACCTCTACGGACAATTCCTTTGACCTCATTGCTTAGTTTTTGCTCTGACATGCACTGTCAACTGTGTGACCTAATTTAGACAGGTGTGTGCCTTTCCAAATCATGACCAATTAAGTTGTAGAAGCATCTCAAGGATTATCATATCTATCTATCTATCTATCTATCTATCTATCTATCTATCTATCTATCTATCTATCTATCTATCTATCTATCTATCTATCTATCTATCTATCTATCTATCTATCTACCTACCTACCTACCTACCTACCTACCTACCTACCTACCTACCTACCTACCTCTCTGCAAAGTATTGCATGGGAATATTAGCCTAATCGCTAGAAAATACTTAGATTTTGGACATTTGAAAAGGTCCTGAGGATGGCCACTGCTCAGAGCACTGCGCCACCACAGTCCACAATGCACTGCTCAGAGAACTGCGCCACCACAGTCCACAATGCACTGCTCAGAGAACTGCGCACCACAGTTCACAATGCATTTCTCAGAGCACTGCGCCACCACAGTTCACAATGCATTGCTCAGAGCACTGCACCACCACAGTTCACAATGCATTGCTCAGAGCACTGCACCACCACAGTCCACAATGCATTGCTCAGAGCACTGCGCCACCACAGTCCACAATGCACTGCTCTCAGAGCACTGCGCCACCACAGTTCACAATGCACTGCTCAGAGCACTGCGCCACCACAGTTCACAATGCATTGCTCAGAGCACTGCGCCACCACAGTTCACAATGCATTGCTCAGAGCACTGCACCACCACAGTCCACAATGCATTGCTCAGAGCACTGCGCCACCACAGTCCACAATGCACTGCTCTCAGAGCACTGCGCCACCACAGTTCACAATGCACTGCTCAGAGCACTGCGCCACCACAGTTCACAATGCATTGCTCAGAGCACTGCGCCACCACAGTTCACAATGCATTGCTCAGAGCACTGCGCCACCACAGTTCACAATGCATTGCTCAGAACACTGCGCCACCACAGTTCACAATGCATTGCTCAGAGCACTGCGCCACCACAGTTCACAATGCATTGCTCAGAGCACTGCGCCACCACAGTTCACAATGCATTGCTCAGAGCACTGCGCCACCACAGTTCACAATGCATTGCTCAGAGCACTGCGCCACCACAGTTCACAATGCATTGCTCAGAGCACTGCGTCACCACAGTTCACAATGCACTGCTCAGAGCACTGCGCCACCACAGTTCACAATGCACTAGCAAGGCTACTTGATGGTAATAGCGAGTCTTTATAAATTATTTCATTTTAAGCCTTCCCCAAACCATAGCCCTAACCTTAACCACACGGAATGAATGGCTAAACTGTTAACCTTTGAGTTGTTTCTGTTTTAACCCTGTAACCATGTGGAATGAACCCTTTAACCAAGTGGAATAAACCCTTTAACCAAGTGGAATAAACCCTTTAACCATGTGGAATGAACCCTTTAACCAAGTGGAATAAACCCTTTAACCATGTGGAATAAACCCTTTAACCATGTGGAATGAACCCTTTAACCAAGTGGAATGAACCCTTTAACTATGTGGAATGAACCCTTTAACCATGTGGAATGAACCCTTTAACCATGTGGAATGAACCCTTTAACCAAGTGGAATGAACCCTTTAACCAAGTGGAATAAACCCTTTAACCATGTGGAATAAACCCTTTAACCATGTGGAATGAACCCTTTAACCAAGTGGAATAAACCCTTTAACCATGTGGAATGAACCCTTTAACCAAGTGGAATAAACCCTTTAACCATGTGGAATGAACCCTTTAACCATGTGGAATGAACCCTTTAACCAAGTGGAATAAACCCTTTAACCAAGTGGAATAAACCCTTTAACCATGTGGAATAAACCCTTTAACCATGTGGAATGAACCCTTTAACCAAGTGTAATGAACCCTTTAACCAAGTGGAATAAACCCTTTAACCATGTGGAATAAACCCTTTAACCATGTGGAATGAACCCTTTAACCAAGTGGAATGAACCCTTTAACCAAGTGGAATTAATGTCAAAAAAAGACGTTCATCCTTAATACTTGGAATTTCGAAGGGATTTCCTGAGGGGAATACAGTCAAACGACTGTAAGATGTGCAGATCAATTTGAAGTGGCGTTCAAAGTAGGACGTGAGACAATTGTTCCATGATAAACGTAAGGGAAAATCAACAAGGGGCTATCTATGCGTTCTATGGAAAATAATGAACGTCGTGGAAGGTGTGTTCCATGACGCGCTAGCAGAGTGGAACTGACCTTCCACAGAGTTGCATTATTTTACAGAAAACACATAGAGCCCCGAGTTGATCATCCCTTTTATACAATAGCTATAATTGAACACATTTGCCGGTAGAAATGTGTTCAACATCCACTGAAGAAACTAGCAGGTTTATTAGATACTAGATAGCCAGTATACTAGACCTTTGCTTTCAAAAGCAGCTCAAACCTACAACATGTAACAAATGAACTATAGCCATTGAATTCTACCATGCAAATATACTGTGCGCTATAGGGAAATAATGCATGCCCTAGAATGCCCTTCAAGCCAATCAGAAACTAATATTCAATAAGGTGATGGGTCTGGGTCAACCTGTTACACATCAGGCTTTCTCTGTTCAGAGGTTAAAGTTATGATCACCTGAATTATTCACCTTGTGAGGACATCTTGACATCAGTGTGGTGAGGTCAGGGGAAGTCTTTACAGGATGTATGAAGCCATATTTCACTATGAGGCATGTGATTATGATGATGATGATGAAGATGCTGTCATGATGATGAGATGATGATGAAGACCATCTTACCTTCAGAGGTTAGGGTGAAGACCTCTTTGGGGATGTAGAGTTTGTCTTCGGCGGAACGAGCCCAGTCCTTCATTCCCCTCCTGCCCTTCATGGGGAAGTTGATGTCACTGGAGACCGCTGTCACGGGCTCTCGCTGTATTGTAATCACTATGGAGACAAAACATATCATTATCTCTATGGAGACAAAACACATCGTTATCTCTATGGAGACAAAACATATCATTATCTCTATGGAGACAAAACATATCATTATCTCTATGGAGACAAAACATATTGTTATCACTATGGAGATAAAACATATCGTTATCTATATGGAGAAAAATAAAATCATGAGTTGACGAACACCCAAAATAGGTAGAGAGGTGCTGACTAATGGAAAGGCAAACTTATTTGAGTTATGATTGCTGACAATTGGGAGTGTTGAGGATAAGACTGCAAAAATGCTGTTACATTTCCCCAAGATATCCAGAGGGAATAAGATAACCACAGGGAATAACCCATTTCAGTCTATAGTAAGCCCTGTCTAAGCCGGGGGGTTACTACTAATCTATATGGAATTGTTTTAAGAAGGTCATACCAAGGATCATTTTGTTATTTGATTTTCAATTTTAAGACCCCTTGAAGTATAAAAAATGATTTGATGTGGAAATTGGATTTGGGTTTACTGCTATTAACTCATACAAACTCATTGAATAACAAATTCACTTCATGAAACAACAACAGTCCCAACCCCAAAAAATTGAAAGGAAGATTTTTAGGAAGTGTCTGTCCTATATCTGCGAGAAAAAAGAAAGTTAACCCCATATTTTGGGCACTAAACAGTCTCCATATATACAGTACTTCCATTCATTTTTTCAACTGGTACCGGGGGACCTTCAGAGGAGTATTGTGAGGCCTGTGGATGTCCTATAGCAAAACAACCATCATGGGCGTGTTCATGAGAATCTCACCTTTCCCTCATATTAGTGTGTAGCCAAAACTGTTCGGACGCTACAGAAGTTGTCAGATCGTCTGAATCGACTTCAGACGAGTCCTAAGACGCTTGTAGAGGTTGTAGAGCAAAACGGAGAACACCATTTTGTGAGAAGACTGATTTTCGGGATGGTCTGACACACACTGTGCTAGCTCTGTCACCTTTCACAGCAGATGAGGAAGTGCGACTTCGGCGTATGCAGTGGATTGAGACGTATCCAACGCATCTCTAGCTTAAACTCAAAGATTTTAATGGGGATTCTTTATCACACTAATTCGATTCCCACAGGGAACAAGATACCCACTGGGAAAAAGACACCCACAGGGAACAAGATACCCACAGGGAATAAGATAGCCACAGGGAACAAGACACCCACAGGGAATAAGATACCCACAGGGAATAAGATACCCACAGGGAATAAGACACCGACAGGGAATAAGACATCCACAGGGAATAAGACACCCACAGGGAATAAGACAGCCACAGGGAATAAGACACCCACAGGGAATAAGACGCCCACAGGGAATAAGACACCCACAGGGAATAAGACACCTACAGGGAATAAGACACCCACAGGGATTTAGATACCCACAGGGAATAAGACACCCACAGGGATTTAGATACCCACAGGGAATAAGACACCCAAAGAGAATAAGCAGGAAAAACTGGAATCCTCTAACCAGGATTTCTTGAAAACCTGGGAGTTTGGGGAAAGTTACTGGAATTTTGCACCCCTACCTGTGAGTGTTAAACTGACTACTCACTGAGGTTGTTGGTGACCACCAGGAAACTCTGGAAGGGTTTCTGATCCTCTCCAATCAGATGGATGAAGTCCTCCAAGATACGCATGAGATGGGCCGTACCAGGAGAAACCTGGGTATGGGGAAGCGAGAGAGAGAGAGAGAGCGAGAGAGAGAGAGAGCGAGAGAGAGAGAGAGAGAGAGAGAAAAAGAGAGAGAGAGAGAGAAAGAGAGAGAAAGAGAGAGAGAAGGGGGAGGAGGGGGAGGAGGGGGAGAGAAGGGGGAGGAGGGGGAGAGAAGGGAGAGAAGGGAGAGTGTGAGAAAGACAGAGAGAACAATATAATAAAAACAACTTTCTTTCATAGACAAATATTGAATTACCGACTGTCATTCTCTCTCATTCTCTCTCTCTCATTTCATACACCAGTCTAAGTGTATCTTCTGTTCCTGTGAAATTCATGTTGGCCAGAAGGAAGTGTCACAGCTAAAGAATCACCAATAACCTCTATACCCCCAACAGATTACAACAGTCATTGGCTTGCTCACACTCGTTAGCCCCGTATGCTAAGTGCAGCTAATTAGCAGACATGGGACATAATGCCTTTTACTGTATGTCTGCTGAGGCGGAATCCCAAATTACACCATATTCCCTATATAGTGCACTATTTTAGACCAGAGCTCTTTGGCACTGGTCAAAAATAGTGCACTTCATATAAGATAGGGTGCCATAGGAAACCCAGCCTAAGGTATTGGTATCAGTAGAGTATGGGAAGATCATGACTTGATTGTTTTGCAGTGGCTTGATTGCCGCGTATCGTCTCATTTGATTATCAAAACATCATCATCATAATTACCGCATTAATATTTCAATACTGTGCTCTCTCACTCTCTCTTCACGTTATACATGTGGTCATTAAACAGACACTCTTATCCAGAGCATCTTAGTCCACACATTGAACTAAGGTAGGTGGTAACTAAAACGTTCCTCAGAAAAGCAGCTATCTCAGTCTGTGTACGCATGTGTGCTGTTGTTGAGTGTTATGATAATGGATATATGTGTTATGATAACATGTACAATTGAAGTCGGAAGTTTACATACACTAAGTTGACTGTGCCTTCAAACAGCTTGGAACATTCCAGAAAATTATGTCATGGCTTTAGAAGCTTCTGATAGGCTAATTGACATAATTTGAGTCAAATGGAAGTGTACCTGTGGATGTATTTCAAGGCCTACCTTCAAACTCAGTGACTCTTTGCTTGACATCATGGGAAAATCTAAAGAAATCAGCCAAGAACTTAGAAAAAAAATGCAGACCTCCACAAGTCTGGTTAATCCTTGGGAGCAATTTCCAAAATGCCTGAAGGTACCACGTTCATCTGTACAAACAATAGTACGCAAGTACAAACACCACGGGACCACACAGCCGTCATACCGCTCAGGAAGGAGACGCAACCTGTCTCCTAGAGATGAACATACTTTGGTGCAAAAAGTGCAAATAAATCCCAGAACAACAGCAAAGGACCTTGTGAAGATGCTGGAGGAAACAGGTACAAAAGTATCTATATCCACTTTGGAATGAGCCCTATATCGACATAACCTGAAAGGCCGCTCAGCAAGGAAGAGGTTGCTGTTGACACATATGTACATATGGTAGTTATTAGGGTCAAATTTGTCTCCACTTTTGTGGAGATCAGTCCTTGATTCCAAATATATATATTTTACCTTCATTTAACTAGGCAAGTCAGTTAAGAACAAATTCTTATTTTACAATGACAGCCTAGGAACAGTGGGCTCACTGCCTTGTTCAGGGGCAGAACAATATGTTTTACCTTGTCAGCTTGGGGACTCAATCTAGCAACCTTTTGGTTACTAGTCCCACGCTCTAACAACTAGGCTTCCTGCCGCCCCAGGTAGCCTAAATATTGGGGAAGATGCCAGAGCTAAGGATGATGTTAAAGAGTTTTAGTATAGCCAATTGGAATTTGTTGTCTGTATATTTCATAATTTCATTGAGGATACCATCAACAACCCATGCCTTTATGGGTTGGTGGGTTTGTATTTTGTCCTGTAGCTCATTCAAGGTAATTGGATAATCCAATGGGTTCTGGTAGTCTCACTCACACACACACACACACACACACACACACACACACACACACTGGTTGTCAGTATGCACACAGTTTGGAATATGATCCGTGCTGAATGGTAAACAGGTGTGTTTTTACGACTCTTCTGATAATGACATAAACACTGCTATCAAATTCATCCAACTGTGACAGAGCCAGACACTCTGACACACACACACACACACACTAAAACAACAGTTTAAAAGCCTACCTGATGAGCGTCTTCCCACTTCTCAAGGTTTTCCATGTCCAACATATAGCTGACTACCTGGAAGAATTTCTGAGGAAAGAGAAGAGGAGGGTTGACTATTGGGGAGCTGAGGGGTGTGAGTGTACATGCAACTTGTAGGGATGTAGGTGTGTGTTTTATCTGTCTGTTTTCTCCCCGTAGGTGTGTGTGTTTTATCTGTCTGTATATGTCACCCACCTGCGAGTTGTCAGGAGCTGTAGTTTGCTCTCTTGAACGTTTGTGTGTGTGTGTGTGTGTGTGTGTGTGTGTGTGTGTGTGTGTGTGTTTGCGTCCGTGCGTGTTTGCGTGCGTGCGTGTGTGTGTGTGTGTGTGTGTGTGTTTGCGTGCGTGCGTGCGTGTGTGTGTGGGTGGGTGTTTATTTGTGTCCTCCCCACCCACCTGTGTGTCGTCGGGAGCTGGGATGTAGGTTGCTCTCTTGAAGGTGTCCGTCACATTTCGGAGAATCTCCGTGGAGAACAGGAGGTCACCGCTGTAGTAGCTCCTCCTCTGTAAGAGCTCCAGGAGATTCCTCACGACCTGAGACATGCCCTCTCCAGCCAGGGTCCTCTGACCCTTCGCAAGATGCTCTCGCAACTGGAGACAGCATGGGAGGAGAGGGGGTATAGAAACACGGGTTAGAGAGATATGGGGAGGGAGAGAGGGGGAGAGAACAAGAGAAAGAGAGAGAGAGAACAAGAGAAAGAGAGAGAGAAAGAGATAGAGAGAGATGGAGGTGATGTAGAGAGAGAGAGAGATAGAGGTGAGGTAGAGAGTAGAGAGAGAGAGATAGAGGTGAGGTAGAGAGTAGAGAGAGAGAGGTGAGGTAGAGAGAGAGAGAGAGGTGAGGTAGAGGGTAGAGAGAGAGATATAGGTGAGGTAGAGAGTAGAGAGAAAGATAGAGGTGAGGTAGAGAGTAGAGAGAGAGAGGTGAGGTAGAGAGTAGAGAGAGAGAGAGAGGTGAGGTAGAGAGCAGAGGGAGAGATGGAGGGGAGGTAGAGAGTACAGAGAGAGAAGGAGAGAGAGAGAGAGAGAGAGAGAGAGAGAGAGAGAGAGAGAGAGAGAGAGAGAGAGAGAGAGAGAGAGATAGAGGTGAGGTAGAGAGCAGAGAGAGAGAGGTGAGGTAGAGAGTAGAGAGAGAGATATATGTGAGGAAGAGAGCAGAGCGAGAAAGATGGAGGTGATGTAGAGAGTAGATAGAGGTGAGGTAGAGAGTACAGAGAGAGAGAGAGAGAGAGAGAGAGATAGAGGTAAGGTAGAGAGCAAAGAGTAGAGAGAGAAAGATCTGAGGCTTCGTATCCATTTTAATCGATCTTTGCTTGGGATCAGTAGGTATTATAGGTATGTAAGGGTAATGAATGTCATAAATGACCAGTATTTTGGTCAAGTACCTAGCCCTCAGCCCCTAGCCATCAGCCCTCAGCCACTAGCCCTCAGCTCCTACCCCTCAGCACCTATCCCTCAGCACCTATCCCTCAGCCTTAAGCCCATAGCCCTCATTCTCTACCTCTCAGCTCCTAGCCCTCAGCCCCTAGCCCTCAGCCCCTAGCACTCAGCTCCTATCCCTCAGCACCTATCCCTCAGCACCTATCCCTCAGCCTTCAGCCCATAGCCCTCATTCTCTACCTCTCAGCTCCTAGCCCTCAGCCCCTAGCCCTCAGCCCTGAGCCCCTAGCCCTCAGCCCCTAGCCCCCAACCCCTAGCCCTCAGGCCCTAGCCCCCAGTACCTAGCCCTCAGCCCACAGCCCCAGTACCTAGCCCCCTCAACCCCTAACACTCAACCCCTAGCCCTCAGCCCCTAGCCCTCAGCTCCTAGCCCTCAGCCAGTAACACTCAGACTCTAACCCTCATTCCGTAGCCCTCAGCTCCTAGCCCTCAGCCACTAGCCCTCAGCCCCTAGCCCTCAGCCCCTAGCCCTCAGCCCCTAACACTCAGACTCTAACCCTCATTCCCTAGCCCTCAGCTCCTAGCCCTCAGCCACTAGCCCTCAGCCCCTAGCCCTCAGCCCCTAGCCCTCAGCCCCTAGCCCTCAGCCAGTAACACTCAGACTCTAACCCTCATTCCGTAGCCCTCAGCTCCTAGCCCTCAGCCCCTAGCCCACAGCCCCTAACACTCAGACTCTAACCCTCATTCCCTAGCCCTCAGCTCCTAGCCCTCAGCCACTAGCCCTCAGCCCCTAGCCCTCAGCCCCTAGCCCTCAGCTCCTAGCCCTCAGCCACTAGCCCTCAGCCCCTAGCCCTCAGCCCCTAACACTCAGACTCTAACCCTCATTCCCTAGCCCTCAGCTCCTAGCCCTCAGCCACTAGCCCTCAGCCCCTAGCCCTCAGCCCCTAGCCCTCAGCCCCTAACACTCAGACTCTAACCCTCATTCCCTAGCCCTCAGCCACTAGCCCTCAGCCCCTAGCCCTCAGCTCCTAGCCCTCAGCCACTAGCCCTCAGCCCCTGGCCCTCAGCCCCTAGCCCTCAGCCCCTAACACTCAGACTCTAACCCTCATTCCCTAGCCCGCAGCTCCTAGCCCTCAGCCACTAGCCCTCAGCCCCTAGCCTTCAGCCCCTAGCCCTCAGCCCCTAGCCCTCAGCCCCTAGCCCTCAGCCCCTAACACTCAGACTCTAGCCCTCAGCCCCTAGCCCTCAGCCCCGAGCCCTCAGCTCCGAGCCCTCAGCCCCTAGCCCTCAGCCCCTAGCCCTCAGCCCCTAGCCTTCAGCCCCTAGCCCTCTGCCCTGAGCCCCTAGCCCTCAGCCCCTAGCCCCCAACCCCTAGCCCTCAGGCCCTAGCCCCCAGTACCTAGCCCTCAGCCCACAGCCCCCAGTACCTAGCCCTCAGCCCCTAACACTCAGCCCCTAGCCCTCAGCCCTTAGCCCTCAACTCCTAGCCCTCAGCCAGTAACACTCAGACTCTAACCCTCATTCCCTAGCCCTCAGCTCCTAGCCCTCAGCCACTAGCCCTCAGCCCCTAGTCCTCAGCCCCTAGCCCTCAGCCCCTAACACTCAGACTCTAACCCTCATTCCCTAGCACTCAGCCCCTAGCCCTCAGCCCCTAGCCCTCAGCCCCTAGCCCTCAGCCCCTAGCCCTCAGCCCCTAGCCCTCAGCCCTTAGCCCTCAGCCCCTAGCCCTCAGCCCTTAGCCCTCAGCCCCTAACACTCAGACTCTAACCCTCAGCCCCAAGCCCTTATTAGGCATTTTTGCAGATATAACTGGATAGATACTGGCTACTCTATGTATTTCACAATGCTGCATGACACTTTGACTGAAATCCACGTACACACACACACACACACACACACAGAACAGAACAGTGATCTTCAGTCACAACAGCAATCAAACCTAATGAACCGCAGCTCCATGCTAATGAAAGGTTAGTGGTGAACGCAGGCCTAGGCTAACAGTGCAATCAACTAATCACAGCACGCCTGGTGGCCACCCCGCTGGCTTCCA
Source organism: Oncorhynchus mykiss (assembly GCF_057628025.1). Classification (NCBI taxonomy): domain Eukaryota; kingdom Metazoa; phylum Chordata; class Actinopteri; order Salmoniformes; family Salmonidae; genus Oncorhynchus; species Oncorhynchus mykiss. The sequence goes on along the minus strand of NC_143051.1, from coordinate 13,266,399 downwards.
TTATCGCCATGGAGACAGACGGTCAGAGGTCACGCAGTAGGACAGTCGATGATTAATCTCAGTTACCCAGAAGTAAAATTATCTAAAAGAAAGTGTAATTTCTTGTTAACTATTCTGATTACCTTTGTGTAAAGGAAGGAAGCAAAGTTTCCTCCCTTGTAAAACGGAAACTTTTGGCCAAACCACTCCTTCCGCTAATTTCACTTGTATTTATAATGGCCAAAAAGGACATTTTCGTTTCACTGCGCCAGTTTAACCAAAGCCTTTGCCCAATCCTGATTCATCCAAATCATCAATGATGAAAACCAAAAACCAGGAACTACTGCTGTTCGTAACCACTCTATGTGAGCCTTGACAGATTCTTGCCGTTTCAACTTCCATGAGAATCTGTCCATGAGAGATTAGTCAATGATTAACCAATGCATTCATTAAACAATGGATGAAAGCAGTAACTCATTAGAGAGGGAGAAAGTGTTTAGTGATGACAATGCTACTTATGACTAACTGGACAAACTTTTCACAGAAAGGTATTCAGGGCCAGAAATCATAAACCATCTCGGAGTTGAGTGCTGATCTAGGATCAGGCCCCACACGTTCATGTAATATTATTCATTTTAAAAGGCAAAACTGATCTCAGCACTCTTACTGTAAGACACTTTATGAATACAATCCCACGTCTATTGACGGTCAAACAAATACGATGTGGGCGTCAAAATAATTCATTTATTCAACCTTTGTTGGGCAAGGTCAGTCTTCGAGAACAAATGATTTATTAAAACAGCAATCTGTTTAATCATTGAGTTGTTCATTTTACAGGCTAGAAGAAGAAAGGAAGTCCATAGTTTTGAAAAAGCGATGGAAATATTGAGGAAGTGGAAGACATGCTAAAATGACAACATTAAGCACGTGTGCATTTCAAATGTACAATGTTCAAATGGCTTAGCTATGACTTACTACTAAATATGACAAGAACAGAAGACTTTCTGCTAGTTGTCTATGTGTTATTATGTACCATCTGGATAGAAGGTGCATTCACAATAACGTCGCGGCACAGGTGGCTCATTGAGCATGTTATACAAGACCAACTGTATTTGAATAAATGAGATGTGAATAGAGAGAGCGTGAAAAAGGGACTTACAGATAAATGTAAATATCTGAATTCCATCGAGACGCATCTGGCGAAGCTCGGAGGACCCCAGTAAGCAACTCCATTAGCGTCCAGCAAGCAACGACGACTAGCAGATCCTAGAGAGAGAGAGGAGAGAGAGAAGGAGATACCATTGCTATGTAAAACTTAACAGCAGTAACACATTGGTTTCATGTTATCCAGTAACCTCATGAGACTCTCATTGCAACTTGTTTCCAACATAGTATACCCACTATAATGTAGAGCGGAGGTCAACCTCAGGTCAACCACCCACCTAACACTATCTAATATACAACTACTCTATAAGGTCACACACATAGTATACATGTACACAGTTATTCAGAGAGAAACATAGAAACAACATATGGTGAAACTGAAACTTGAGCCCTGTGGGATACCATTGCAGGTCTTCACGGAGCCACCTGTACCCGAATACACGACAATACATCTGGGACCCAAGCGGGTCCAGAATTCTAAATAATGTCACCGGTCTGGGTTAGATCTGATATGATTGTCACAGGTCTCGGATATGAGTCATTTTAACTGACTTGTCTGGAAGGTCCCCTAAAAGATCTGAACGCGACTGCTGCAGTAGAGAGAGAGAGAGATTTTATAATTTATGCTGCTGCTCTTTGGTTTTCATGAGTGGCGGGTGAAGCTCGTTGTTGGGCAATTATAAGTCATCAAAATGGCAATACACTACTGCCATAAAGCCTCAGTTTTTGGCAAAAGTTAGAGGATATCTAATGAATGGAAGATGGAATTAAAATGATGGAATTAAAAGTTGAAGGAGATGGATAGACTAGAATGACCAAGAGGCAAAAGGTAGGCTCCTACAACAGGTAGGCTCCTACAACAGGTGGGCTCCTACAACAGGTGGGCTCCTACAACAGGTGGGCTCCTACAACAGGTGGGCTCCTACAACAGGTGGGCTCCTACAACAGGTGGGCTCCTACAACAGGTGGGCTCCTACAACAGGTAGGCTCCTACAACAGATGGGCTCCTACAACAGGTGGGCTCCTACAACAGGTGGGCTCCTACAAAAGGTAGGTCTCCTACAACAGGTGGGTCTCCTACAACAGGTGGGCTCCTACAAAAGGTAGGTCTCCTACAACAGGTGGGTCTCCTACAACAGGTGGGCTCCTACAACAGGTAGGCTCCTACAACAGGTGGGCTCCTACAACAGGTGGGCTCCTACAAAAGGTAGGTCTCCTACAACAGGTGGGTCTCCTACAACAGGTGGGCTCCTACAAAAGGTAGGTCTCCTACAACAGGTGGGTCTCCTACAACAGGTGGGCTCCTACAAAAGGTAGGCTCCTACAACAGGTGGGCTCCTACAACAGGTGGGCTCCTACAACAGGTGGGCTCCTACAACAGGTGGGCTCTTACAACAGGTAGACTCCTACAGCAGGTAGATTCCTACAAAAGGTAGGTCTCCTACAACAGGAGGGCTCCTACAACAGGTAGGCTCTTACAACAGGTGGGCTCCAACAACAGGTGGGCTCCTACAACAGGTGGGCTCCTACAACAGGTGGGCTCCTACAATAGGTGGGCTCCTACAACAGGTGGGCTCCTACAACAGGTGGGCTCCTACAACAGGTAGGCTCCTACAACAGGTGGGCTCCTACAACAGGTGGGCCCCTACAACAGGTGGGCTCCTACAACAGGTAGGCTCTTACAACAGGTGGGCTCCTACAACAGGTGGGCTCCTACAACAGGTGGGCTCCTACAACAGGTAGGCTCCTACAACAGGTGGGCTCCTACAACAGGTGGGCTCCTACAACAGGTGGGCTCCTACAACAGGTGGGCTCCTACAACAGGTGGGCTCCTTCAACAGGTAGGCTCATACAACAGGTAGGCTCCTACAACAGGTGGGCTTCTACAACAGGTGGGCTTCTACAACAGGTAGGCTTCTACAACAGGTGGGCTCCTACAACAGGTGGGCTCCTACAACAGGTGGGCTCTTACAACAGGTAGGCTTCTACAGCAGGTAGGCTCCTACAACAGGTGGGCTCCTACAGCAGGTAGGCTCCTACAATAGGTGGGCTCCTACAACAGGTAGGCTTCTACAACAGGTGGGCTCCTACAGCAGGTAGGCTCCTACAATAGGTGGGCTTCTACAACAGGTAGGCTTCTACAACAGGTGGGCTCCTACAACCAGTGGGCTCCTACAACAGGTGGGCTCCTACAAAAGGTAGGCTCCTACAACAGGTGGGCTCCTTCAACAGGTAGGCTCCTACAACATGTGGGCTCCTACAACAGGTGGGCTCCTACAACAGGTAGGCTCCTACAACAGGTGGGCTCCTTCAACAGGTAGGCTCATACAACAGGTAGGCTCCTACAACAGGTGGGCTCCTACAACAGGTAGGCTCCTACAACAGGTGGGCTCCTTCAACAGGTAGGCTCATACAACAGGTAGGCTCCTACAACAGGTGGGCTCCTACAACATATGGGCTTCTACAACAGGCGGGCTTCTACAACAGGCAGGCTTCTACAACAGGCGGGCTTCTACAACAGGTAGGCTCCTACAACAGGCAGGCTTCTACAACAGGTGGGCTCCTACAACAGGTGGGCTCCTACAACAGGCAGGCTTCTACAACAGGCGGGCTTCTACAACAGGTAGGCTCCTACAACAGGTGGGCTTCTACAACAGGTGGGCTCCTACAACAGGTGGGCTCCTACAACAGGTAGGCTTCTACAACAGGCGGGCTTCTACAACAGGCAGGCTTCTACAACAGGCGGGCTTCTACAACAGGTAGGCTCCTACAACAGGTGGGCTTCTACAACAGGTGGGCTCCTACAACAGGTGGGCTCCTACAACAGGTAGGCTTCTACAACAGTTGGGCTCCTACAACAGTTGGGCTCCTACAACAGGCGGGCTTCTACAACAGGCAGGCTTCTACAACAGGTAGGCTTCTACAACAGTTGGGCTCCTACAACAGTTGGGCTCCTACAACAGGTGGGCTCCTACAACAGGTTTAGCTAGCTTAACATGCTTCTCCTGGGTTCATGGGGTCAAGACAGGTACTACATAATCTTATTGGATGATGAATAACCTAGCCATGGCAGCTGTTAGTCTACTATAGTGCGAGTCAGCTTGTTGGTTGGTTGCTGTCTCTTGTCTCTTCCTCCCTCCTCCCTGTTCCCCGTGTCACTCGCTCCAGTACGGCCCCTCCCCCGCCTGCTTCCATCACTTGGATCAGATCGGACTGGGTCTGGATCTGACCAAGTCTATACAGAACGGGTCTAGTTGTCCTCGGGTCCGTTCGTTTGGAACGGGTCTATATATTTTTAAAATACATTTACAGTTGAATTTGGAAGTTTACATACACTTGGAGTTATTAAAACTCATTTTCAAACACTCCACAAATTTCTTCTTAACAATCTACAGTTTTGGCAAGTTGGTTAGGACATCTACTTTGTGCATGACACAATAATTATTTCCACAAATTGTTCACAAATCGATGATTTCACTGATAATTCACTGTATCACAATTCCAGTGGGTCAGAAGTTTACATTGACACTACATTGACTGTGCATTGGAAAGCTTGGAAAATTCCAGAAAATTATGTCATGGCTTTAGAAGCATCTGATAGGCTAATTGAAATAATTTGAGTCAATTGGAGGTGTACCTGTGAATTTATTTCAAGGTCTACCTTCAAACTCAGTGCCTCTTTGCTTGACATCATGGGAAAATTAAAAGAAATTAGCCAAAATTGTAGACCTCCACAAGTCAGGTTCCTTGGGAACAATTTCCAAATGCCTGAAGGTACCATGTTCATCTGTACAAACAATAGTATGCAAGTATAAACACCATGGGACCACGCAGCCGTCATACTGCTCAGGAAGGAAACGCGTTCTGTCTCCTAGAGATGAATGTACTTTGGTGCGAAAAGTGCAAATCAATCCCAGAACAAAAGCAAAGGACCTTGTGAAGATGCTGAAGGAAACAGGTACAAAAGTATCTATATCCATAGTAAAACAAGTCCTATATCGACATAACCTGAAAGGCCCCTCAGCAAGGAAGAAGCCACTGCTCCAAAACCGCCATTAAAAAGCTAGACTACGGTTTGCAACTGCACATGGGGACAAAGATCGTACTTTTTGGAGAAATGTCCTCTGGTCTGATGAAACAAAAATAGAACTGTTTGGCCATGATGACCATCATTATGTTTGGAGGAAAAAGGGGGATGCTTGCAAGCTGAAGAACACCACCCCAACCATGAAGCACGGGGATGGCAGAATCATGTTGTGGGGTGGTTTGCTGCAGGAGGAACTGGTGCACTTCACAAAATAGATGGCATCACGAGGAAGGACTATTATGTGGCTATATCAAAGCAACCCAACTTATTGTGGGAAGCTTGTGGAAGGCTACCCAAAACATTTGACCCAAGTTGAACAATTTAAAGGCAATGCTACCAAATATTTATTGAGTGTATGAAAAACTTCTGACCCACTGGCAATGTGATTAAATAAATAAAAGCTGAAATAAATAATTCTCTCTACTGTTATTCTGACATTTCACATTCTTAAAATAAAGTGGTGATCCTAACTGACCTGGGACAAGGAATTTTTACTAGGATTAAATGTCAGGAATTGTGAAAAACTGAGTTTAAGTGTATTTGGCTAAGGTGTATGTAAACTTCCGACTTAATCTGTATGTAAATTGGGTCTGGGTGGGAAAGCTCCAGATCCATTTCGGAACAGGTCCAACTTCATGACATCTAGACACCGTACAAACTACCTTCTCTGCTGGAATAGATTCCACACACACATGTGCGTACACACACACACACAAACACACACACACACACACACACACACACACATTTCAAAGTCCTCATCTATTAAGCAGTATATTATTAGTTACAGTGAGTGCCTGAGGACAGTGTCTGGGTCGGCACCTGCTCTGAAAAAAACATCTGATAGAAAATAACATGAATCTACAGCACCACAATATTAACCAGGATGTATTACTTTTCACACTCACACTGTAGTCAGACACTTAGTACTAGTAGTAGTCAGACACTTAGTACTAGTAGTAGTCAGACATTTAGTACTAGTAGTAGTCAGACACTTAGTACTAGTAGTAGTCAGACACTTAGCACTAGTAGCAGTCAGACACTTAGTACTAGTAGTAGTCAGACACTTAGTACTAGTAGCAGTCAGACACTTAGTACTAGTAGCAGTCAGACACTTCGTACTAGTAGCAGTCAGACACTTAGTACTAGTAGCAGTCAGACACTTAGTACTAGTAGTAGTCAGACACTTAGTACTAGTAGCAGTCAGACACTTAGTACTAGTAGTAGTCAGACACTTAGTACTAGTAGCAGTCAGACACTTAGTACTAGTAGCAGTCAGACACTTAGTACTAGTAGTAGTCAGACACTTAGTACTAGTAGTAGTCAGACACTTAGTACTAGTAGTAGTCAAACACTTAGTACTAGTAGTAGTCAGACACTTAGTACTAGTAGTAGTCAGACACTTAGTACTAGTAGTAGTCAAACACTTAGTACTAGTAGTAGTCAGACACTTAGTACTAGTAGCAGTCAGACACTTAGTACTAGTAGCAGTCAGACACTTAGTACTAGTAGTAGTCAAACACTTAGTACTAGTAGTAGTCAGACACTTAGTACTAGTAGTAGTCAGACACTTAGTACTAGTAGTAGTCAGACACTTAGTACTAGTAGTAGTCATACACTTAGTACTAGTAGTAGTCAGACACTTAGTACTAGTAGTAGTCAAACACTTAGTACTAGTAGTAGTCAGACACTTAGCACTAGTAGTAGTCAGACACTTAGTACTAGTAGCAGTCAGACACTTAGTACTAGTAGCAGTCAGACACTTAGTACTAGTAGTAGTCAGACACTTAGTACTAGTAGTAGTCAGACACTTAGTACTAGTAGTAGTCAGACACTTAGTACTAGTAGTAGTCAAACACTTAGTACTAGTAGTAGTCAGACACTTAGTACTAGTAGTAGTCAGACACTTAGTACTAGTAGCAGTCAGACACTTAGCACTAGTAGTAGTCAGACACTTAGTACTAGTAGTAGTCAGACACTTAGTACTAGTAGCAGTCAGACACTTAGTACTAGTAGTAGTCAGACACTTAGTACTAGTAGCAGTCAGACACTTAGTACTAGTAGCAGTCAGACACTTAGTACTAGTAGTAGTCAAACACTTAGTACTAGTAGCAGTCAGACACTTAGTACTAGTAGCAGTCAGACACTTAGTACTAGTAGTAGTCAGACACTTAGTACTAGTAGTAGTCAAACACTTAGTACTAGTAGCAGTCAGACACTTAGTACTAGTAGCAGTCAGACACTTAGTACTAGTAGCAGTCAGACACTTAGTACTAGTAGTAGTCAGACACTTAGTACTAGTAGTAGTCAGACATTTAGTACTAGTAGTAGTCAGACACTTAGTACTAGTAGCAGTCAGACACTTAGTACTAGTAGTAGTCAGACACTTAGTACTAGTAGCAGTCAGACACTTAGTACTAGTAGTAGTCAGACACGTAGTACTAGTAGTAGTCAGACACTTAGCACTAGTAGTAGTCAGACACTTAGTACTAGTAGCAGTTGGACTACATCATTACAGTGTAAACATACACAATACATTATAATTTAGTACAATCTAGTACATGTGTGTAACGGAATGGAACAGTGTTTCTTCCTTATCCCAACCCTGACTGTTAGACGACATAATCACGGTTTATAATAGCAGTATAGTTATAGCACTGTCATAGTATCGTCAGGTTTACCAGTGGCGTTAGTCGGACACTTGTTGTAGACTGTTTCTCCAGCCGAGGCTCTTTTCCAGGTCATGGTTACAAGGTACTCATCTCTACAGATCTCATGAGGTGCTGCAGAGAGACAGAAGAGAGAGAGAGAGGGTGTTAGATATAACACACACACTGCAATTCAATAATATCCTGCAACAGATTCCATTTTTCCCAGGCATTGTATTTATTAGCCTCCCTTTCTGTATATTTCATTACCGCTGCAGTATATATTCATCCTTATGTCTACAATATTCAACATTACCTCTACAATATACAGTATATTCATCATTACCTATACAATATATATTCATCATTATGTCCACAATATCCATCATTACCTATACAATATATTCATCATTATCTCTACAATAGATATTCATCATTACATCTACAATATATATATTCATCATTACATATTCTATATATGTTCATCATTACCTCTACAATATGTATTCATCATTACCTTTATGCTATATTCATCATTACCATTACAATATATTTTCATCATTACCTATACAATATATATCCATCATTACCTATACAATATATATTATCATTACATCTACAATATATGTTCATCATTAACTCTACAATATATGTTCATCATTACCTCTACAATATATATCCATCATTACCTATACACTATATATTCATCATTACCATTGCGCTATATCCATCATTACATCTACAATATATATCCATCATTACCTATACAAAATATTTTCCTCATTACATCTAGAATATGTATTCATCATTACCTTTACACTATAATCATCATTACCTCTACAATATAAGTTCATCATTACCTATACAATATATATATATCCATCATTACCTCTAATATATTTATCCATCATTATCTCTACAATATATATCCATCATTACCTCTACAATGTACAGTGCATTCAGAAAATATTCAAACATATTGACTTTCTACATTGTAGATTTTTCCACATTTTGTTACATT
>NC_143051.1:13222500-13255000 GCF_057628025.1 Oncorhynchus mykiss | reverse complement strand
ATATACTCCAAACACCGGCTCCAAACAAAGGGTTACCAACATATTCTAAAAATGATTTACATATTTTCATTCAATGTTATTTTGATGAATTTATTCATACTATTTCATCCTTCCACAGGATATAGTCCCGACACAAATCTAGGGTTGCTACCCAGAGCCAGCTGGTCACTTGTTTTATTGGTTTGGTTACCAGAGACGCGACCTAGTCGTTCAGTCTTTTTGATCTGTATCTATGGACGTGACTAGGGCATGCGTTCTAAATGTTCCATTGCCATACTGGCTGACAACGTTCTTATCCCTTGCTTGCTAGCTAGCCAACTCTGGCTGACTCACAGTCACGTCGAAAAGTGCAGCCAGAATAACAGCAAAGTAGCTGCATTTGTGTTTGTTGAACTTTTTTTTCTAGTGACATATACTTGGATACATCCATAACAATGAGCTAATGATGCACAATTTCACCTGGCATACAAAATGTGCTCTTTCATCAGGACAATGTTGTTCAGAGGAGCTAGCCAACAACACAACTAACACAATCACTTCAAACTGAAGCTGGAATGACACACTGTATGTACTTTGTTTAGTTTTACCTGTTTACTATTTATAGAGTTATTTGTATACAGTATCAGTTCAAAGTTTGGACACACCTACAAATTAAATCAATCAAATGTATTTATAAAGCCATTTTTACATCATGTCACAAAGTGCTATACAGAAACCCAGCCAAAACCCCCAAACAATGCAGATGTAGAAACACGGTGGCTAGGAAAAACTCCCTAGAAAGGCCAGAACCTAGGAAGAAACCTAGAGAGGAACCAGGCTCTGAGGGTGGCCAGTCGTCTTCTGGCTGTGCCTGGTTGAGATTATAACAAAACATGACCAAGATTTTCAAATGTTCATAGATGACAGAGTCAAATAATAATAATAATCACAGTGGTTGTCGAGGGTGCAACAGGTCAGCACCTCAGGAGTAAATGTCAGTTGGCTTTTCATAGCCGAGCATTCAGAGTTAGAGACAGCAGGTGAGCTAGAGAGAGAGAGTTGAAAAGAGCAGGTCCAGGACAAGGTAGCATGTCCGATGAACAGGTCAGGGTTCCATAGCCGCAGGCAGAACAGTTGAAACTGAAGAATTTTGTATATAAAAAAAAATCCTTGAATGGGTTGGTGTGTCCAAACTTTTGACTTTTACTGTATATCCATAAAGATTATGATGGTTCATGACTGGCTGGCTCAGAAAAACTGCATGCCTGTCTGTCTTATCACGTTCATTACTATGGGAAAGCTGGAGACCGAATTTGAATATTGAAACAATGTTTTTATAGCTGAGATGAAGTTTATAAATTGTATGGCTGGGCTGATGAGACAGCGGATTGTGCACTCAGATGGAAGAGAGAAAATAGGAATTTTATTACGTCATAGATTTAGCCAACGGTAACTTGTGGAATAGACAGCGTTTGGAATGCGCTTTTAACCAATCAACATTCAGGATTAGACCCACCTGTTGTATACATGTTCTTAGAACGTTCTTAGAACGCTATTTGAACATTACTAATGTTTTCTTCTGCTTTTTATGGAAACTGTTCTTAATGTTCTGAGAACATGACTTTAAAAAGAACCATGAGGAACCCTTTAGAAAACGTTATGCTGAAGTACTGAAATCCCCACTTAAGAAACATATGGTTCAAAGAACGTTATGTGCGAGCGGGGTATCCTGTACCATTTGCAGAACATTGTGGGAAGGTTGTATGCTAAATAACCATAAGACAACCATGCTCTCACCAAGGTCTAAGAAACATTAGGTTCTCAGAACGTTATGTGGTAGCTGGGTAAGCTGTGCTACAGTGTTGTCTTCACCACAGGGAATCATCCACTCTGTGTGATGCAGTTTGACTGACACATGAAGAACCATCAATTCCCCACAATCATTACAGATACAATTATACCCCCACTATACGTAACTCAACACATTTTTAACTGAGCCTATTAAACAAATACACCACAACACATTTCAACAAAAACAAACATGTTCGCAAATTATCACCAATAATCACACACAGTTCGCCCTCTCAATGAACACACACAGACACACACACAGCCCTCATACCATCACACACACACAGTCCCTTCCTGACCACACACACAAACACAGACACACACACACACACACACACACACACACACAGAAACAAAGTGACGTAAACACACACTGACACAAAGAGACAAAAACACACAGAGACACAAAGATACATAAACACACACTGAGACACAAAGAGACATAAACACACACTGAGACAAAAACACACACTGAGACAAAAACACACACACACAGACTCTGACCGGGGCACTTCTTGTCGTTGCAGGAGCGGACCTCCTCTCCGGAGCCGTCACAGGGGTAACCCTGTATCCCTGTCCCCTCACACATCCTGAAGCGACGCTGCCACCCTGAGTCACACGTCTTACTGCACAGACTCCAGTGGTTCCAGCTGCCCCAGTTACCCCCACCTGGAAAGAGACGGAGGGAAGGGGAATGGTGGAGATATGATGGGAGATGGTTTAATGCATATGATGTCATAACATGCAGATACACACACACACACACACACATTTATACATAGCCAACGGTGTATATACAGTGCCTTGCGAAAGTATTCGGCCCCCTTGAACTTTGCGACCTTTTGCCACATTTCAGGCTTCAAACATAAAGATATAAAACTGTATTTTTTTGTGAAGAATCAACAACAAGTGGGACACAATCATGAAGTGGAACGACATTTATTGGATATTTCAAACTTTTTTAACAAATCAAAAACTGAAAAATTGGGCGTGCAAAATTATTCAGCCCCTTTACTTTCAGTGCAGCAAACTCTCTCCAGAAGTTCAGTGAGGATCTCTGAATGATCCAATGTTGACCTAAATGATGATAAATACAATCCACCTGTGTGTAATCAAGTCTCTGTATAAATGCACCTGCACTGTGATAGTCTCAGAGGTCTGTTAAAAGCGCAGAGAGCATCATGAAGAACAAGGAACACACCAGGCAGGTCCGAGATACTGTTGTGAAGAAGTTTAAAGCCGGATTTGGATACAAAAAGATTTCCCAAGCTTTAAACATCCCAAGGAGCACTGTGCAAGCGATAATATTGAAATGGAAAGAGTATCAGACCACTGCAAATCTACCAAGACCTGGCCGTCCCTCTAAACTTTCAGCTCATACAAGGAGAAGACTGATCAGAGATGCAGCCAAGAGGCCCATGATCACTCTGGATGAACTGCAGAGATCTACAGCTGAGGTGGGAGACTCTGTCCATAGGGCAACAATCAGTCGTATATTGCACAAATCTGGCCTTTATGGAAGAGTGGCAAGAAGAAAGCCATTTCTTAAAGATATCCATAAAAAGTGTTGTTTAAAGTTTGCCACAAGCCACCTGGGAGACACACCAAACATGTGGAAGAAGGTGCTCTGGTCAGATGAAAAATTGAACTTTTTGGCAACAATGCTTGGCGTAAAATGTTTGGCGTAAAAGCAACACAGCTCATCACCCTGAACACACCATCCCCACTGTCAAACATGGTGGTGGCAGCATCATGGTTTGGGCCTGCTTTTCTTCAGCAGGGACAGGGAAGATGGTTAAAATTGATGGGAAGATGGATGGAGCCGAATACAGGACCATTCTGGAAGAAAACCTGATGGAGTCTGCAAAAGACCTGAGACTGGGACGGAGATTTGTCTTCCAACAAGACAATGATCCAAAACACAAAGCAAAATCTACAATGGAATGGTTCAAAAATAAACATATCCAGGTGTTAGAATGGCCAAGTCAAAGTCCAGACCTGAATCCAATCGAGAATCTGTGGAAAGAACTGAAAACTGCTGTTCACAAATGCTCTCCATCCAAGCTCACTGAGCTCGAGCTGTTTTGCAAGGAGGAATGGGAAAGAATTTCAGTCTCTCGATGTGCAAAACTGATAGAGACATACCCCAAGCGACTTACAGCTGTAATCGCAGCAAAAGGTGGCGCTACAAAGTATTAACTTAAGGGGGCTGAATAATTTTGCATGCCCAATTTTTCAGTTTTTGATTTGTTAAAAAAGTTTGAAATATCCAATAAATGTGATTCCACTTCATGATTGTGTCCCACTTGTTGTTGATTCTTCACCAAAAAATACAGTTTTATATCTTTATGTTTGAAGCCTGAAATGTGGCAAAAGGTCGCAAAGTTCAAGGGGGCCGAATACTTTCGCAAGGCACTGTATATATATTGTGTGTCTGTCTGTTCTCTATGTGTGTGTATATTTTTGTCTTACCACCACAAGATGGGTTGGTACACTCCCTGGTCTCCTGGTGTGGTCCTTTACACTCTGCCCAGCCATGCACCGATGCACTACACCTCCTCTGTCTCTGCTGGCTCCCTGTGGAACAGGTTTCACTGCACCTAGACCACGGAGCCCAGTCCAACCACTGGCCCTCCACTAGAGGAGAGAGACAGAGACAGAGACAGAGGGGGAGAGAGAGAGAGGGAGAGAGAGAGAGAGAGAGAGACAGACAGAGAGAGACAGAGAGAGAGAGACAGAGAGAGAGAGAGAGATAGAGAGAGAGAGACAGAGAGAGAGGGAGAGAGAGAGAGAGGGGGACAGAGAGAGAGACAGCGAGAGAGAGAGAGAGAGGGGGAGAGAGGTAGAGAGAGAGAGAGACAGCGAGAGAGGGGGAGAGAGGTAGAGGGGGAGAGACAGAGAGAGAGAGAGAGACAGAGAGAGACAGAGAGAGAGACAGAGAGAGAGAGAGAGAGAGAGAGAGAGCGGGGGAGAGAGAGAGACAGAAAGAGAGAGTGAGGGGGGAGAGAGAGAGAGATGTTAATTTAAAGAAGCATTGAAAGGAGGGGGGTTGAAATACTGAGACAGAAAACAAGAGAGATAGAAATAGAAAAGACAATTGGGTTGGAGACAGCAGTACGACTGTTCTGTTTTATATGTCAGACCTAGCTTGTGCTGCAACAGACTAACAACAAATCCAAACAACTACTGATTTCCTACCGTCTTCATTATGGAACCAAAAGCCAGACATGAAAGTGCAAAAGTGCCCACTTTTCAAAAGTAATTCAGCATGGCTATGCACTTCTATCAAGGTCTTGAGAGTTTTGGTGGAGGCTAAATCAAAAAGGAGGACAGCCTTTTAATCAAATCAAAGTAGAGCCGGTTAGAAGGCGGCGGATGAATACGGCATACTGAGCAATGGCACCAAAGCCTAATAACATCAACACACTGCTCATGAAAGCCTCCACTGTCCCCTTTGAGGACTAATCGTGAAACAAATTCCATCGCAGGTAGCTGGCAATATGTACATTTTAAATGAATGTAGAAACTACACAAAACAACAAATATACGCATTTACACACAACGGTAGAAATATATACATATATATTTGCCATAACCATCAAAGTCCTGCAGTTTTTTCCCCTCCAGTGATTTCCATATTTTCTTTATTTAACGTAAAGACTTCAGTGAGCTCAGACACCTTAACATAGAGAGATGCTGTTATTAATATAACACTTCACAGCACCAGGGAAAACACCACAGTTCTGAGTATCCACTTAATAGCACTGTAAAGAAAATACACTTTTAAAATATATGAAAAGACAATGTGGCCTTCTGGGTAAATTACATATCCCAAGATATGTGTGTGTGTGTGTGTGTGTGTGCGTCTGCGATGGCTGTCAAAACTCCTCTTTGTTCATATCCCGTCCTTGTCATTCAGATGGATGTTGATACATTTAGACAACTGTTTTATGATTTAATGTATTATTCATTCATTATTAATCTATTACAGTTCCTGGGACGATTCTCTCGCTCTCTCTCTCTTTCCCATGTTTATTGATATTGCATATTTTGATGCAAAGCCTGTCAGTTTAGCAGTTCCCTACAAAACAGATGACACTCGGGGAAGCCAGTGCCACTGAGGAAAGGGCACATATGTGTGTGTGCATGTGTGTGTGCATGTGTGTGTGCATGTGTGTGTGCGTGTGCGTGTGCGCGTGCATGTGCGCGTGCATGTGCGTGTGCGTGTGCGCGTGCATGTGTGTGTGCATGCGTAATGTATATACTGTATCAGAGGACATCTGATTGATATCATTGTGTTGTTGCGGACATTGGTAAATAAGAGCTGAATGAGTTAAAATGTTGTTAAATAAGGGTTGAGTGAGGTCAACAATTTGTAAATTATTTTATTTTATTAATAGTTTTATTTCACCTTTATTTAACCAGGTAGGCTAGTTGAGAACAAGTTCTCATTTGCAACTGCGACCTGGCCAAGATAAAGCATAGCAATTCGACACATACAACATCACAGAGTTACACATGGAGTAAACAAAACATAGTCAATAATACAGTAGAACAAAAGAAAAACAAATATACAGTGAGTGCAAATGAGGTAAGATAAGGGAGTTAAGGCAATAAATAGGCCATGGTGGCGAAGTAATTACAATATAGCAATTAAACACTGGAATGGTAGATGTGCAGAAGATGAATGTGCAAGTACAGATACTGGGGTGCAAAGGAGCAAGATAAATAAATAAATACAGTATGGGGATGAGGTAGGTAGATGGGCTGTTTACATATGGGCTATGAACAGGTGCAGTGATCTGTGAGCTGCTCTGACAGCTGGTTCTTAAAGCTAGTGAGGGAGATATGAGTCTCCAGCTTCAGAGATTTTTGCAGTTTGTTCCAGTCATTGGCAGCAGAGAACTGGAAGGAAAGACGAGCAAAGGAGGAATTGGCTTTGGGGGTGACCAGTGAGATATACCTGCTGGAGCGCGTGCTACGAGTGGGTGCTGCTTTGGTGACCAGTGAGCTGAGATAAGCTTATAAGATAAGATAAGATTTGCTTAACCTAGCAGAGACTTGTAGATAAGCTGTAGCCAGTGGGTTTGGCGACGAGTATGAAGCGAGGGCCAACCAACGAGAGCATACAGGTCGCAATGGTGGGTAGTGTATGGGGCTTTGGTCACAAAATGGATGGCACTGTGATAGACTGCATCCAGTTTGTTGAGTAGAGTGTTGGAGGCTATTTTATAGAAGACATCACCGAAGTCGAGGATCGGTAGGATGGTCAGTTTTACGAGTGTATGTTTGGCAGCATGAGTGAAGGATGACATGTTGTGATATAGGTTGCCAATTCTAGATTTAATTTTGGATTGGAGATGCTTAATGTGAGTCTGGAAGGAGAGTTTACAGTCTAACCAGACACCTAGGTATTTGTAGTTGTCGACGTATTCTAAGTCAGAGCTGTCCAGAGTAGTGATGCTGGACGGGCGAGCAGGTGCGGGCAGTGATAGGTTGAATAGCATGCATTTAGTTTTACTTGCGTTTAAGAGCAGTTGGAGGCCACGGAAGGAGTGTTGTATGGCATTGAAGCTCGTCTGGAGGTTAGTTAAATGATGGGCTTTATGGAACTTTATGGAACAAATCAGTCATTTATTGTCGAACTGGGATTCCTGGGATTCTTCTGATGAAGATTATCAAAGGTAAGTGAATATTTATAGTGTTTATTCTAACTAACGTTGACTCCAAGATGGCGGAATTGTCTAGTTGTTTATAAGCAGGTAATGAGCGCCTTTCAAAAAAGTTTTTTTGAAATCTGGCATAGCGGTTGCATAGAGGATCAGTCTATCGTTAATTCTGTGAATAACACTTGCATATTTTATCAATGTTTATTATGAGTATTTCTGGGAAAACCACCGGATGTTTTGGAATAAAAACATTACTGCACGTAATGCGCCAATGTAAACTGGGATTTTTGGATATAAATATGCACATTATCGAACAAAACATACATGTATTGTGTAACATGATGTCCTATGAGTGTCGTCTGATGAAGATCATCAAAGGTTAGTGATTCATTTTATCTATATTTCTGCTTTTTGTGACTACTCTCTTTCGCTGGAAAAGGGCTGTGTGTGTTTTTGTGACTTGACTATGACCTAACATAATCATATGTGGTACTTTCGCTGTAAACAATTTTTTTAATCAGACACCATGGGTATATTAACAAGATGTTATCTTTCATTTGCTGTATTGGACTTGTTAATGTGTGAGAGTTACAGATTTATAAAAACTATTTTTGAATTTCGCGCACTGCCTTTTCAGCGGAATGTTGAGGTGGGGTTCTGCTAGCGGGACGCCCGTCCTAGACAGGTTTAACACAGTGTCCAAAGAGGGGCCAGAAGTATACAGAATGGTGTCGTCTGCGTAGAGGTGTATCAGAGAATCACCAGCAGCAAGAGCAATATCATTGATGTATACAGAGAAGGAGAGTCGGCCCGAGGATTGAGCCCTGTGGCACTCCCATAGAGACTGCCAGAGGTCCGGACATCAGGCCCTCCGATTTGACACACTGAACTCTATCAGAGAAGTAGTTGGTAATCCAGGCGAGGCAATCATTTGAGAAACCAAGGCTGTCGAGTCTGCCAATAAGAATGTGGTGATTGACAGAGCCGAAAGCCTTGGCAAGGTCGATGAAGACAGCTGCACAGTAATGTCTCTTATCGATAGCGGTTGTGATGTCGTTTAGGACCTTGAGCATGGCTGAGGTGCACCCATGACCAACTCTGAAACCAGCGGAGGAGGTACGGTGGGATTCGAAATGGTCGGTAATCTGTTTGTTAATTTGGCTTTTGAAGACCTTAGAAAGACAGGGTAGGATAGACATAGGTCTGTAACAGTTTGGGTCTAGAGTGTCACCCACTTTGAAGAGGGGGATGACCGTGGCAGCATTCCAATCTTTGGGAATCTCAGACGATACTAAAGAGAGGTTGAACAGGCTAGTAATAGGGGTTGCAACAATTTCGTCAGATCATTTTAGGAAGAGAGGGTCCAGATTGTCTAGCCTGGCTGATTTGTAGGGGTCCAGATTTTGCAGCTCTTTCAGAACATCAGCTATCTGGATTTGGGGAAAGGAGATGCTCTGGTTTGAGACCTTTCCAAGGTAAAGGTTAGCTGATGACCGCTAGCAATGGTTTGCTGACTGATAGCTGGTAGGTAGTTAGTTGGCTAGCTTCAGTTGATCGATTCCAGATCCGAAGTAAATAGAAATACTTCAGAAAAAAAATACTTCAGCCTTGGTGGAAGAGTGGAGTAACATCTCACAGCAAGAATTGACAAATCTGGTTCAGTCCATGAGGAGGAGATGCACTGCAGTACTTAATGCGGCTGGTGGCCACAGCAAATACTGACTGTTACTTTTGATTTTGATCCCCCCCCCCCCCCCCCTGTTTGTTCAGGGACACATTATTCCATTTCTGTTAGTCACATGTCTGTGGAACTTGTTCAGTTTATGTCTCAGTTGTTGAATCTTGTTATGTTCATACAAATATTTACACATGTTAAAGTTTGCTGAAAATAAACACAGTTGACAGCGAGAGTTTTTGTTGAGTTTATTTGGAGCTTGATGAATATAAGGCAGGTACTTTGCAAGACCACTTCATCAACTGCACGTTCAAGAGCATGTCACTGCACAGTCATTTAAACAAAGCATTCTTCCACAGTCTGATCGGTTGGTTAAGAAGGGTATGTTCAGAGAAGGCATTGTTTTGTGGACTGGCTAAGTGTTCATCTTGTGCAGACATCAGTGACTTTAGCAAAAAAGCTCTGTCACATGAAGTAAATATGATGAACGCCTACTGCGGTGTGTGTGTGTGTGTGTGTGTGTGTGTGTGTGTGTGTGTGTGTGTGTGTGTGTGTGTGTGTGTGTGTGTGTGCGTGTGTGCGTGTGTGCGAGTGAGTGTGTGTGCACGCGCATAGGGTCAATTCAGTTGTGAGAGACAAATGGTTTTTGAATGAGTAGCCATCAACATGGGCCAGGTGGAACCATCATCATTACTCAAACTCACCAACCAACAGAGGAGAAAGAGGGGAGTTTCCCATGCCAATAAAGCCCTTGAATTGAGAGAGAGAGAGAGAGAAAGAGAGAGGAGAGAGAGAGAAAGAAAGAGAAAGAAAGAGAGAGAGCGCGCGAGAGATAGAGAGAGAGAGAAAGAGAAAGAGAGAGCGAGCGAGAGAAAGAGAGAGCGAGCGAGAGAAAGAGAGAGAGAGAAAGAGAGGAAAGAGAGAGAGAAAGAGAGAGAGAAAGCGAGAGAGAGAGAGAGAGAGAGGAACAGAGAGGGAAAAGAGAGAGAGAGAGACAGAGAGAGAGAGAAAGAGAAAGAGGAACAGAGAGAAGAGAGAGAGAGAGAGAGAGAGAGAGAGCAGCTGGGATTGAGGCTAGACGCTTAGAAAAGACCACTGAGGCATGATACACAGCTGAACTCATTGTACGCCTGTGAGAGAGAGAGAGAGAGAGAGAGAGAGAGAGAGAGAGAGAGAGAAACAGACAGACAGACAGACAGACGCATGTAAGGCAGCAACATAGGCTAGTCTGTTACACTAAGGACAATGACATTAATTCCATTTCCTGGTTTTAGACCGACACGCACACAAACATCAGTGCACACATGTAAAGATATAAACTTGTGTGCAAAACTGAAAACATGGACCTAGACGTATGCACGCACACACAAAAGGAGTGGATGAGTGTAGCACTTCCTGGTCCTAAGGACCCATTCAAACTCCCCCTTCTCTACCTCTCTCTCTCTCCCGCACAATCTTTCTCTCTCTCTCTCTCTCTCTCTCTCTCTCTCTCTCTCTCTCTCTCTCTCTCTCTCTCTCTCTCTCTCTCTCTCTCTCTCTCTCTCTCTCTCCCTCTCTCTCTCTCTCTCCCCCTCCCTCTCCCTCTCTCTCTCCCCCTCCCTCTCTCTCTCTCTCTCTCTCCCCCTCCCTCTCTCTCCTTCTGTCTCTCTCCCTCTTTCCAAAAGCATGTTTAAACAGCCCAGCAGGTATACTACAGTAGATTAGACTTGTCTTCCTCCTGTCCCCCTCTTCCCTGTCTGTCTGTATGTCTGTCTGGCTGTCTGTCTGTCTGTCTGTCTGTTTGTTTGTTTAACTGTGTTTAAACATTTCCTTCATTAGGGAGATGATTTGTGTCTGTAGCTGGGATGATAAGACATTGAATGGGCTTATCCACTGATTTATTATTAACACAGACAGACCTGACTGTAGCCTGACAATGACACAGACAGACTGTAGGCTGACAATAACACAGACAGGCTGTAGCCTGACAATAACACAGACAGACTGTAGCCTGACAATAACACAGACAGACTGTAGCCTGACGATAACACAGACAGACTGTAGCCTGACAATAAAACAGAGAATGTAGCCAGACAGCAGACTGTATCCAGACAGTAAACTGTATCCAGATATTAACAGAGGATGTAGCCAGACAGCAGACTGTATCCAGACAATAACACAGAGAATGTAGCCAGACAGTAGACTGTAGCCAGACAATAACACAGAGACTGTAGCCAGACAGTAGACTGTAGCCAGACAATAACACAGAGACTGTAGCCAGAAGGCAGACTGTAGCCAGACAATAACACAGAGAATGTAGCCAAACAGTAAACTGGAGCCAGACAATAACACAGTGGACAGTAGCCAGAATATAACACTGAGACTGTAGCCAGACAGCAGACTGCAGCCAGACAGTAGACTGTATCCATACATAACACAAAGACTGTAGCCAGACAGTAGACTATAGCCAGACAGTAGATTGTAGCCATACAATAGCACAGACAGCAGATTGGAACCAGACAATAACACAGACTGTAGCTAGACAGTAGACAGTAGCCAGACAATAACACAGGAGACTATAGCCAGACAATAACACAGTAGACTGTAGCCAGACAATAACACAGTAGACTGTAGCCAGACAATAACACAGAGACTGTAGCCAGACAGTAGACTGTAGCCAGACAGTAGACTGTAGCCATACAATAACACAGAGACTGTAGCCAGACAGTAGACTGTAGCCAGAGAGTAGACTGTAGCCATACAATAACACTGAGACTGTAGCCAGACAGTAGACTGTAGCCATACAATAACACAGAGACTGTAGCCAGACAGTAGACTGTAGCCAGACAGTAGACTGTAGCCATACAATAACACAGATACTGTAGCCAGACAGTAGACTGTAGCCAGACAGTAGACTGTAGCCAGACAGTAGACTGTAGCCATACAATAACACAGAGACTGTAGCCAGACAGTAGACTGTAGCCAGACAGACTGTAGCCATACAATAACACAGTAGACTATAGCCATACAGTAGACTGTAGCCAGACAGTAGACTGTAGCCATACAATAACACAGAGACTGTAGCCAGACAGTAGACTGTAGCCAGACAGTAGACTGTAGCCATACAATAACAGAGACTGTAGCCAGACAGTAGACTGTAGCCAGACAGTAGACTGTAGCCAGACAGTAGACTGTAGCCAGACAATAACACAGAGAATGTAGCCATACAATAACACGGAGACTGTAGCCAGACAGTAGACTGTAGCCAGACAGTAGACTGTAGCCATACAATAACACAGAGACTGTAGCCAGACAGTAGACTGTAGCCAGACAGTAGACTGTAGCCAGACAATAACACAGAGAATGTAGCCATACAATAACTCGGAGACTGTAGTCAGACAGTAGACTGTAGCCAGACAGTAGACTGTAGCCATACAATAACACAGTAGACTATATCCAGACAGTAGACTGTATCCAGACAGTAGACTGTAGCCATACAATAACAAAGTAGACTATAGCCAGACAGTAGACTATAGCCAGACAGTAGACTGTAGCCAGACAATAACACAGTAGACTATAGCCAGACAGTAGACTGTGGCCAGACAATAACACAGTAGACTATAGCCAGACAGTAGACTGTAGCCATACAATAACACAGTAGACTATAGCCAGACAGTAGATTGTGGCCAGACAATAACACAGTAGATTATAGCCAGACAGTAGACTGTAGCCACACAATAACACAGTAGACTATAGCCAGACAGTAGACTGTAGCCATACAATAACACAGTAGACTATAGCCAGACAGTAGATTGTGGCTTGACAATAACACAGTAGACTATAGCCAGACAGTAGATTGTGGCCAGACAATAACACAATAGACTATAGCCAGACAGTAGATTGTGGCTTGACAATAACACAGTAGACTATAGCCAGACAGTAGACTGTGGCCAGACAATAACACAGTAGACTATAGCCAGACAGTAGATTGTGGCTTGACAATAACACAGTAGACTATAGCCAGACAGTAGATTGTGGCCACACAATAACACAGTAGACTATAGCCAGACAGTAGACTGTGGCCAGACAATAACACAATAGACTATAGCCAGACAGTAGATTGTGGCTTGACAATAACACAGTAGACTATAGCCAGACAGTAGACTGTAGCCACACAATAACACAGTAGACTATAGCCAGACAGTAGACTGTAGCCATACAATAACACAGTAGACTATAGCCAGACAGTAGATTGTGGCTTGACAATAACACAGTAGACTATAGCCAGACAGTAGACTGTGGCCAGACAATAACACAGTAGACTATAGCCAGACAGTAGATTGTGGCTTGACAATAACACAGTAGACTATAGCCAGACAGTAGATTGTGGCCAGACAATAACACAATAGACTATAGCCAGACAGTAGATTGTGGCTTGACAATAACACAGTAGACTATAGCCAGACAGTAGACTGTAGCCATACAATAACACAATAGACTATAGCCAGACAGTAGACTGTAGCCATACAATAACACAGTAGACTATAGCCAGACAGTAGACTGTAGCCAGACAATAACACAATAGACTATAGCCAGACAGTAGACCGTAGCCATACAATAACACAGTAGACTATAGCCAGACAGTAGACTGTAGCCATACAATAACACAATAGACTATAGCCAGACAGTAGATTGTGGCCAGACAATAACACAGTAGACTTTAGCCAGACAGTAGATTGTGGCCAGACAATAACACAATAGACTATAGCCAGACAGTAGACTGTAGCCATACAATAACACAATAGACTATAGCCAGACAGTAGATTGTGGCCAGAAAATAACACAGTGGACTATAGCCAGACAGTAGACTGTAGCCATACAATAACACAATAGACTATAGCCAGACAGTAGACTGTAGCCATACAATAACACAATAGACTATAGCCAGACAGTAGACTGTAGCCAAACAAGGTAATAGGTCATCTCAAAGGCACAATGATTTATCATCCTGTTGACATGGTAACAGGTAATCTCAAAGAGACAATGATTTATTATCCTCTTGATAAGGTAATAGGTCATCTCAAAGAGACAATTATGTATCATCCCCTTGACAAGATAACAGCTCATTTCAAAGAAACAATGACGTATCACTCCTCTTGACAATGTAACAGGTAATCTCAAAGAGAATGATTCATCACTCCTATTGACAAGGTAATAGGTAATCTCAAAGAGACAAGGATTTATCACAACTCTTGACAAGGTAATTGGTAATCTCAAAGAGATAGGGGCTGGACCACAGCACTCAAACACTGTGGAAACCCAAAGGAGAGGGAACTAAAGACAAATTAAATAAGTTCCGAACCTAACCAGAGCATTGAAACTGAGGTTTATACTAAGAAGAGAGATGGATAAAGACTAGCGGAAGAACAACGGAGATTTTAGCTTGATCATAGTGAAAAAGAGTGGACAGGAGAGGACAGATGTAGACTTGAGTGCTATGACAGTAGTGATACGGAGATATGGGATGACAGAGAGAGAGAGAGAGAGAGAGAGAGAGAGAGAGAGAGAGAGAGAGAGAGAGGAAGAGAGAGAGAGAGAGAGCAAGAGAGAGAGCAAGAGAGCGAGAGAGAGAGCAAGAGAGAGCAAGAGAGAGAGAGAGCAAGAGAGCAAGAGAGAGAGAGAGCAAGAGATAGCAAGAGAGCAAGAGAGCGAGAGCGAGAGAGAGAGCGAGAGAGAACGAGTGAGAGAGAGAGAGAGGAAGAGAGAGAGAGAGAGAGGAAGAGAGAGAGAGAGAACGAGAGAACGAGTGAGCGCGAGAGAGAGAGAGGAAGAGAAGGAGAGAGAGAGAGGAAGAGCGAGAGAGAGAGAGAGAGAGAGAGAGAGAGAGAAGTACAGAGGATGTATATAGCGTGTACAGTGCATTCGAAAAGTTTTCAGACCCCTTAACTAATTCCACATTTTGTTACGTTACAGCCTTAATCTAAAATGGATTAAATAGTTTTTCCACACATCAATCGACACACAATACCCCATAATCTTAAAAAAAAAAAAGATAACTGAAATATTACCTATACATACGTTTTCAGACCCTTTACTCAGGACTTTGTTGAAGCAACATTGGCAGCAATTACAGCCTCAAGTCTTCTTGGGTATGATGCTACGCTTGGCACACCTATATTTGGGGAGTTTCTCCCATTCTTCTCTGCAGATCCTCTCAAGCTCTGTCAGGTTGAATGGGGAGCGTAGCTACGCAGCTATTTTCAGGTCTCTCCGTTCGATTGGGTTCGGGCTCTGGCTGGGCTACACAAGGACACTGCATTGTCTTGGCTGTGTGCTTAGCGTCATTGTCGTATAGAAAGGTGAACCTTCGCCCCCAGGCTGAGGACCTGAGCATTCTGGAGCAGGTTTTTAACCTGTTAAGTCTATAGGGGCGCTATTTCATTATTGGATAAAAAAACGTGCCCATTTTAAGCGCAATATTTTGTCACGAAAAGATGCTTGACTATGCATAGAATTGACAGCATTGGAAAGAACACAGTATAAGGTTTCCAAAACTGCAAAGATATTATCTGTGAGTGCCACAGAACTCATTCTACAGGCGAAACCAAGATGAAACTTCGAACAGGAAATGAGCAGAAATCCTGAAGCTCTGTTTTCAAATGTCTCCTTATATGGCTGTGAATGCAGCAGGAACGAGACTGCCCTTTCTGTGGTTTCTTCAAGATGTCTGCAGCATTGTGACGTATTTGTAGGCATATCATTGGAAGATTGGCCATAAGAGACTACATTTTCCAGGGGTCCGCCCGGTGTCCTTTGTCTAAATTTGTGCGTAATCTTCAATTGCGGTCATTATCTCCTGGGATTCAGAACAGAAAGCACACTTCCATATATCATCGAAGAGAGCGATTTTTCTCTCTAAACAAATAATCTTTCAGGAAAAACTGAACATTTGCTATCTAACAGAGTCTCCTCATTGAAAACATCTGAAGTTCTTCAAAGGTAAATGATTTTATTTAATGCTTTTCTGGTTTTTGTGAAAAATGTTGCCTGCTAATTGCTAACGCTAATGCTAACGCTAAATGCTAAGCTAGCTAGCTACTGTTTGTTTTCCTATGGTTGAGAAGCATATTTTGAAAATCTGAGATGACAGTGTTGTTAACAAAAGGCTAAGCTTGAGAGCTAGCATATTTATTTCATTTCATTTGCGATTTTCATGAATAGTTAACGTTGCATTATGGTAATGAGCTTGAGTCTGTATTCACGATCAAGGATCTCTATGTACTTTGCTCCATTCATCTTTCCCTCAATCCTGACTAGTCTCCCACTCTCTCCTGCTGAAAAACATCCCCACAGCATGATGCTGCCACCACCATGCTTCCCCGTAATGATGGTGCCAGCTTTCCTCCAGACGTGACGCTTGGCATTCAGGCTAAAGTGATCAATCTTGGTTTCATCAGACCAAAGAATCTTGTTTTTCATGGTCTGAGACTTTGTAGGTGCCTTTTGGCAAACTCCAAATGGGCTGTCATGTACCTTTTACTGAGGAGTGTCTTCCATCTGGCCACTCTGCCATAAAGGCCTGATTGGTGGAGTGCTGCATAGATGGTTATCCTTCTGGAAGGTTCTCCCATCTCCACAGAGGAACTCTGAGGCTATGTCAGAGTGACCATCGGGCTCTGGGTCACCTCCCTGACCAAGGCCCTTCTCCTCCAATTGCTCAGTTTGGCTGGGCGGCCAGCTCTAGGAAGAGTCTTGGTGGTTCCAAACTTCTTCCATTTAAGAATGATGGAGGCCACTGTGTTCCTGGGGACCTTCAATGCTGCATAAATGTTTTGGTACCCTTCGCCAGATCTGTGCCTCGACACAATCCTGTCTCTGAGCTTTACTGAAAATTCCTTCGACTTAATGGCTTGGGTTTTGCTCAGACATGCACTGTCAACTGTGGGATCTTAAATAGACAGGTGTGTGCCTTTCCAAATCATGTCCAATAAATTGAATTTACCACAGGTGGACTCCAATCAAGTTGTAAAAACATCTCAAGGATGATCAATGGAAACAGAAAACACCTGAGCTCAATTTAGTGTCTCACAGCAAAGGACTTGAACACGTATGTAAATCGAGTATTCTGTTTAAAATTCTAAAAACCTGTTTTTATTTTGTCATTATGGGGTATTGTGTGTAGATTGATGAGGAAACATTTTAATTTAATCAATTTTAGAATAAGGCTGTAACGTAACAAAATGTGGAAAGTGTCAAGAGGTTTGAATACTTTCCGAATGCTCTGTATATGAGATGGTACTGTATAAGACAATAAATATTATGTTGCAGAGTTTGGTCTGTATCTCGGGCTTCCACAAAAGGAGAAACAGAGGGACAGACTGATGGATAGACAGAGAGATAGACAGACAGATAGATAGAGGTGTAAATGTACATGAGATGGTACTAACCGGGACACACTGCTATATTGCAGAGTTTGGTCTGTATCTCGGGCTTCCACAAAAGGAGAAACAGAGGGACAGACTGATGGATAGACAGAGAGAAAGACAGACAGATAGATAGAGGTGTAAATGTACATGAGATGGTACTAACCGGGACACACTGCTATGTTGCAGAGTTTGGTCTGTATCTCGGGCTTCCACAAAAGGAGAAACAGAGGGACAGACTGATGGATAGACAGAGAGAAAGACAGACAGATAGATAGAGGTGTAAATGTACATGAGATGGTACTAACCGGGACACACTGCTATGTTGCAGAGTTTGGTCTGTATCTCGGGCTTCCACAAAAGGAGAAACAGAGGGACAGACTGATGGATAGACAGAGAGAAAGACAGACAGATAGAGGTGTAAATGTACATGAGATGGTACTAACCGGGACACACTGCTATGTTGCAGAGTTTGGTCTGTTTCTCAGGCCCTCCACAGAGCTTGGCCCCTCCTCCGCTCTCACAGTTTCTGGTTCGGGTCCTGGAGCCCCGCCCACACGTGACAGAACACAGGCTCCATGACGACCACTCCTCCCACAGCCCATGCACTGCAACACCCAGAGTCAGACAGGCACACAGAGCCAATTGGGATGAGCGAATGAGAGATATGAGGCGGGTCAAGTTGTCATAGACAATGATACTAGACAATGAGCGAAGAGGAGTGACTTCCTGACACAACCAATAGGGTTGGAGAGTGTGTGCCTGGAGGCGGGATTACAACTCCTGTCAGCAAAGGGGGTTAGAGGATGAGAAAGAAAATGAGTAAATGAACACTAACACACCTTTCAAAATAACCAACAGATAGCACACCTCGCCCTCGCCACCTCTCCATATAGTACAAACCAGGAAAGAAAACACCCCAAGCTACTCCAAAACCAGAAGCTCCGCCTCCACCTCTAGCTGTTTGGATGGACTGGGATGCGTTCAGTAGGGCACAACATTGAAGTGCATTCAGATAGAAATATAATATGTAGGATAGACAAGCCAATCATGCAGAGTGTGAGGAATCGTGTCAGCTCTATCCATGGTACACTATTTCCATCTGCAACGTTCAGTATTTTGTACCCTCTTGAAGGAAACCCTGTTGTAAGAGAATGAATGGCATATGAGAAAGTCAGGTTAGGAAATTAACATAAAAAAGACATCTGATATCACGGATTTATACACAGTAAGTATGACACGATCATAAAATACATTTCATATTGATTACCCCATACTTCTTGGTCATTAAAATGTAATACTGAGGGCACAGCATTGTCAGACTCTGATCAGCAGTATGATAAAAAATGTATCAACTTGTTCATTAAAATGGTGTGATGCCTTCTACTATATATCTCTAAATAAACATCTTAAAATATATAAAATAAGAGCCTGGGCCAGTATTCATAAAGCCTTTCAAAATAGGAATAGTGATCTAGGATCAGTGTTATCTTCTACAGCACAATGAATAAGAGGTTAAACTGATACTAGATCAGTCCTCTATTCAACTTTTCATGGAAGTGGGAGTCAGTGGTGTGACAGTGGTGAGATATTGCATGCTGGGGGTGAAGTGCTGAGGAACCAGAACAGCACAATGTGGAGAAACACAGCACAGCAGCATACCTACCGCAATACACAGCCAACCAGTAAGAGAAATAAACAGACATGCATGTGTTGGCACACATACCACACCAAACGCCAACAGGCAATAGACCTACAGACATAGTGTGTGTGTGTGTGCACAGAAGCACACACATACAGATCACTATAAGCAGTCTAGTCGTAAGAAAGGAGGGAGAAATAATTACAGGGAGAGAATGAGCGCAAGGAATGACCGAAAACCACTTCTGGACATCAGAACAGCGATCACTACATCAGAACAGCGATCACTACATCAGAACAGCGATCACTACATCAGAACAGTGATCACTACCCCAGAACAGCGATCACTACATCAGAACAGTGATCACTACCCCAGAACAGCGATCACTACATCAGAACAGCGATCACTACATCAGAACAGCGATCACTACCCCAGAACAGCGATCACTACATCAGAACAGCGATCACTACATCAGAACAGCGATCACTACCCTAGAACAGCGATCACTACCCCAGAACAGCGATCACTAGATCAGAACAGCAATCACTAGATCAGAACAGCAATCACTAGATCAGAACAGCGATCACTACATCAGAACAGCGATCACTACCCTAGAACAGCGATCACTACCCCAGAACAGCGATCACTAGATCAGAACAGCAATCAATAGATCAGAACAGCGATCACTACATCAGAACAGCGATCACTGACCTTCATTTGGATGAAGATTTATACTATAACGAGTTGGCAGTTGTGAATGTACTGCTCATCCCGGACCTAGCCCTAATCCCCGGAGAGAGGCAGACGAGCAGGCTCCATGACAAGATTACTTCGTGAGTAAATAAACCACCTCTACCCTTTGTTCTATTGGCGAACAAACTGGACGAACTCCGTTCGAGACCATCCTATCAACGGGACCTGAAGAAATGTAATAATTTATGTTACTTGGAGTCGTGGCTGAACAAAGACATGGATAATAACATGGAAAATATATATCTAGCTGTTTTTTCTATACATCGTTAACCTCCCGGGATCGGTAACCCCCCCCCTCCCCCTCCACAGGATGGTTGAGCTGACAAGCGCTAATGTGACTAGCATGAGGTTGTAAGTAATAAGAACATTATCCAGGACATAGAAGAATCTGATATGGGCAGGATGCTTCAATCCTTGTTAATCTAACTAAACTATTACAGTGAAATAACACCATGCTATTGTTTGAGGAGAGTGCACAGTTATGAACTTGAAAATGTGTCAATAAACCAACTTTTTTTGAACAGAAGTACAATGGTTAATTGGATCAGTCTAAAACTTTCCACATACACTGCTGCCATTTGGTGGCCAAAATCTAAATTGCGCCTAAACTGGAATAATACTCTGTGGCCTTTCTCTTGCACTTCAAAAAAAAATTATTATTATTTTTTTTAATTATCTTTTACCAGATCAAATGTGTTATATTCTCCTACATTAATTTCACATTTCCACAAACTTTCCACAAAGTGTTTCCTTTCAAATGGTATCAAGAATATCCATATCCTTGCTTCAGGTCCTGAACTATAGGCAGTTACATTTGGGTATGTCATTTTAGGCGAAAAAATAGTTTTTAAGACCGAACGGCAGCTTCAGGTAAAGTTCAGGGGGAGATGAGTTTCTCTATGTTAACAACAGCTGGTGTGTAACCCCTATTCACCACCAAAAACTGATGCTGGAACTAAGAAAGCCCTCAATGAGCTGTATAGAGCCATAAGCCAACAAGAAAATGCACATCCAGAGGCTGCGCTCCTAGTGGCCGGGGATTTTAAAGCAGCGTTTCATCTAATTTTTACCAGCACGTCACCTGTGCATATAGAGGCAAAAAAAAAAAAACATCTAACAAATTCACAACAACTACTGTCACGTTCTGACCTTAGTTCCTTTGTTTTGTCTTTTGTTTTAGTATGGTCAGGGAATGAGTTGGGTGGGTTGTCTATGTTCTTTTTTCTATCATTTGGGATTTTCTGTGTTCGGCCTGGTATGGTTCTCAATCAGAGGCAGCTGTCAATCGTTGTCCCTGAATGAGAATCATACTTAGGTAGCCTGGTTTCACTTTTGAGTTGTGGGTGTTCTGTTTTGTTGCACCGTTCAAGACTGTTCGTTTGTCGTGTATTGTTTTTGTTTCAGTATTGATTATTTTTTAAATGACAATGAATACTTACCACGCTGCACCTTGGTCCTCTCTTTCTCCCGACGACAACCATTACAGAAACACCCACCACCAAAGGACCAAGCAGCTTGGTGATGGGAGGAAGCGAAACTTGGAGAACTGGACTTGGGAGGAGATTCTGGACGGCAAGGGATCCTGGGCACAGGCTGGAGAATATCGCCGTTAGAAGGCTGAGCTGGAGGCAGCGAAAGCAGAGAGGCGGCGGTATGAGGAGGCAGCACGTCAGCGTGGCAGGCAGCCCGAGAGGCAGCCCCAAAAATATATTAGGGGGAGGACACGGGGAGTGTGGCTAAGTCACGTAGGAGACCTGAGCCAACTCCCCGTGCTTACCGTGGCGGGCGTCGTACTGGTCAGGCACCGTGTTATGCGGTGGAGCGAACGGTGTCCCCAGTACACGTGCTTAGCCCGGTGCGCTACATCCCAGCTCCCCGTATTGGCCGGGCTAGAGTGGGCATCGAGCCAGGTGCCATGAAGCCGGCTCTGCGCATCTGGTCTCCAGTGCGTCTCCTCGGGCCGGGGTACATGGCACCAGCCTTACGCATGGTGTCTCCGGTTCGCCAGCACAGCCCAGTGCGGGCTATTCCACGTCGCCGCACTGGCCTGGCTACAGGGAGCATTCAACCAGGTAAGGTTGGGCAGGCTCGGTGCTCGAGACCTCCAGTGCGCCTTCACGGTCCGGTCTATCCGGTGCCACCTCCATGCACCAGCCCTCCGGTGGCAGCCCCCCGCACCAGGCTGTCTCTCCGTCTCCTCCCTACAGGTGCTCCCGCCTGTCCAGCGCTGCCAGAGCCTTCCTCCTGTCCTGAGCTGCCAGGTTCTCCCATCTGTCCTGAGCTGCCAGAGCCGCCAGTCTGTTCTGAGCTGCCAGAGCCGCCAGTCTGTCCTGAGCTGCCAGAGCCGCCAGTCAGCCAGGAGCTGTCAGAGCCGTCAGTCAGCCAGGAGCTGCCAGAGCTGTCAGTCAACCAGGAGCTGCCAGAGCCATCTGTCAGCCAGGAGCTGCCGGAATCTCCCGCCTGTCCGGCGTTGCCGGAGTCTCCCGTCCATTCGGGACCCATTGCTAGGGTCACCAGTCCGAGATCTGCGGCGAGGGCCGCAGCTCGAAAGAGGCCACGGAGGCGGTTGAGGAGGCGGACAAAGACTATGGTGGAGTGGGGCCCACATCCTGCACCAGAGCCGCCACCGCGGACAGTCACCCACCCAGACACTCCCCTATAGGTTTAGGTTTTGCGGCCGGAGTCCGCACCTTTGGGGGGGGGGATACTGTCATGCTCTGACCTTAGTTCCTTTGTTTTGTCTTTTGTTTTAGTATGGTCAGGACGTGAGTTGGGTGGGTTGTCTATGTTCTTTTTTCTATAATTTGGGATTTTCTGTGTTCGGCCTGGTATGGTTCTCAATCAGAGCCAGCTGTCAATTGTTGTCCCTGATTGAGAATCATACTTAGGTAGCCTGGTTTCACTTTTGTGGGTGTTTATTTTCTGTTCTGTGTTTTGTTGCACCGTTCAGGACTGTTCGTTTGTCGTGTGTTTTTTTTTTTCAGTATTGATTATTTTTTAAATTACAATGAATACTTACCACGCTGCACCTTGGTCCTCTCTTTCTCCCGACGACAACCATTACAACCTTATACACACAAATACACGTCCCCCTGACCGTACGTACACATCCCAACCAGAAGCCATGGATTACAGGCAATATCCGCACTGAGCTAAAGGCTAGAGCTGCCGCTTTCAAACAGCGGGACACTAATCCGGAAGCTTTCAAGAAATCTCACTACAACCTCTGACGAGCCATCAAACATTCAAAACGTCAATAGAGGAGTAAAATCAAATCCTACTAAGCTGGCTCTGATGCTCGTCAGATGTGGCAGGGCAAACTATCGCAGATTATTCTGGTCCACACACACCAACACAGTCGTGAAGAACGCACGACAAAACAACTTTTCCCCCTCAGAAGGCTGAAAAGACATGGGCCCTCAGATCCTCAAAAGTTATACAGCTGCAAGTTTAAAAACACCTTGACT
This sequence comes from Oncorhynchus mykiss, assembly GCF_057628025.1. Classification (NCBI taxonomy): domain Eukaryota; kingdom Metazoa; phylum Chordata; class Actinopteri; order Salmoniformes; family Salmonidae; genus Oncorhynchus; species Oncorhynchus mykiss. The sequence goes on along the minus strand of NC_143051.1, from coordinate 13,231,562 downwards.
GGCTGCATCACTGTTTGGTATGGCAACTACTTGGCATCTAACCTCAAGGTGCTACAGAGGGCAATGCATTTGGCTGAGCTGGGGCTGAGCTCCCTGCCATACAGGACCTCTATACAAGGCGGTGTCAGAGGAAGGCCCTAAAAATGGTCAAAGATTCCAGCCACCCAGGACATAGACTGTTCTCTCTGCTACCACACGGCAAGCGGTACTGATGCACCAAGTCTGGATCCAACAGGACACTGAACAGTTTCTACCACCATACCAGGCTGTTAAAGAGTTAGTCTGGGTTGCTATTGGTTAACTATTTAACGATCTGCATTGACACTTTTTTGCACTAATTCTTTTAAATCATCACATATGCGCCTGTTACTGTTTATTATCTATCCTTTACCCCTACCTACAGTATACTGCTGATACTGTCTATTATCTATCCTTTACCCCTACCTACAGTATACTGCTGTTACTGTCTATTATCTATCCTTTACCCCTACCTACAGTATACTGCTGTTACTGTCTATTATCTATCCTTTACCCCTACCTACAGTATACTGCTGTTACTGTCTATTATCTATCCTTTACCCCTACCTACAGTATACTGCTGTTACTGTCTATTATCTATCCTTTACCCCTACCTACAGTATACTGCTGTTACTGTTTATTATCTATCCTTTACCCCTACCTACAGCATACCGCTGTTACTGTCTATTATCTATCCTTTACCCCTACCTACAGTATACTGCTGTTACTGTCTATTATCTATCCTTTACCCCTACCTACAGTATACTGCTGTTACTGTCTATTATCTATCCTATTGCCTAGTCACTTTACTCCTACCTATATACATATATACCTCATACCCCTACACATCAACTCAGTACTGGTACCCCTGGTTATCGTTACTCATTGTGTATTTATTTATTCCTCGTGTTATTATTTTTCTATATTTCTCTCAGCGTTGTTAGGAAGGGCATTTCACTGTTAGTCTTCACCTGTTGTGTACAAAGCATGTGACAAATACAATTGGATTTGATGATTTTAATGGAAGGATAGATTGAGAGAGAGAGGGGGAGAAGCAGGGGAACAAAGACATGGATTTGAGAGTATGAATGGACTGTATCGCGCGAATATGACATTTGAGGACACAAATGCAGAAGCGAAGGAAAAGATAAGATGAATGAAAGAGTGGAATGAAAATGAAGAGATGGAGAAGGGGGGATGGATCAAGACATTTGAGTGGAATGAAAATGAAGAGATGGAGAAGGGGGGATGGATCAAGACATTTGAGTGGAATGAAAATGAAGAGATGGAGAAGGGGGGATGGATCAAGACATTTGAGTGGAATGAAAATGAAGAGATGGAGAAGGGGGGATGGATCAAGACATTTGAGTGGAATGAAAATGAAGAGATGGAGAAGGGGGGATGGATCAAGACATTTGAGTGGAATGAAAATGAAGAGATGGAGAAGGGGGGATGGATCAAGACATTTGAGTGGAATGAAAATGAAGAGATGGAGAAGGGGGGATGGATCAAGACATTTGAGTGGAATGAAAATGAAGAGATGGAGAAGTGGGATGGATCAAGACATTTGAGTGGAATGAAAATGAAGAGATGGAGAAGGGGGGATGGATCAAGACATTTGCAGTCGAATGAGTCAGAGATTTTGGAGGAGTGCGTAAGGAGAAAACTTTGTTAAAAGACAGATGGAATCAACACAGAAAATGAGTGCAAGACTGGAGGGAGGGATGTTGAAAGGCATAAAAAGGAAGAGAGTAGTAGAGGGAAAGGGAGAGAGAAACAGATAGATAGTGAGATACAGAGAGAAGGAGAAAGAGGAGGAGTGAGAGAGAGAGAGAGAGAACAAGAGGGAGATATAAGTATCTGGATAGCTGGCTCTTTGCTGAGCAAGGCTGGAGCGAGAGATGTTGAAAGAGATGGAGAGAATGAAAAAATGATAGAGAGAGGGAGCTGGCCCTGTACGTGCTGAGGGTGGAAGGATGCTGGAGTGTGAATAAAACATGCTGATGAATAATTAACTAACTCAGCTGTAGAGAGCAAAGCACAGAGGAGATACAGAGGGGGGAGAGAGATGGAGAGAAAGAGATAGAGAGAGAGAAAGAGATAGATTAAGAGAAAGAGAGAGAGGGAGAAAGAGAGATCGAGAGAGAGATAGAGAGAGAGATAGAGATTGAGAGAGAGAGACTGAGAGAGAGAGAGAGAGAGAGAGAGAGAGAGAGAGAGAAAGATAGATAGAGAATGAGCAAGAGAGTGAGAGAGAGGGTGAGAGAGAGAGATAGAGATTGAGAGAGAGAGATTGAGAGAGAGAGAGAGAGAGAGAGAGAGAAAGAGAGATAGAGAATGAGCAAGAGAGTGAGAGAGAGGGAGAGAGAGAGAGAGAGATTGAGAGAGAGAGATTGAGAGAGAGAGAGAGAGAGAGAGAGAGAGAGAGAGAGAGAGAGAGGGGAGGGGAGGGGAGGGGTAGGACAGGGTGATGAGAGTAAGGAGATGAGGAATGTGCGATGAATAGGATGATTATTGATGTAAACAACAATTAGAAAAAGAAAAAGAGATTGATTAGACAGGATAATAAGAGAGAGAGAGAGAGAGAGAGAGAGAGAGCGAGAGAGAGAGAGGAAGAGAGAGAGAGATTAGGATAGTTAGGACAGGATAATAATAGAGAGAGAGAAAGAGAGAGATGAGGAGGGAGGGAGATGAGGATAGAGACAAGGGAGATAAATATATTTTTGCCAACATGAATATCAGCCAGCAGAGGCTGCTGAGGGGGAAGACGGCTCACAATAATGGTCCTGGAATGGAGTGAGCAGTGGAAAATCCTGAGGGGAAGACGGCTCATAATAATGGTCCTGGAATGGATGTGAGCAGTGGAAAATCCTGAGGGGAAGACGGCTCATAATAATGGTCCTGGAATGGATGTGAGCAGTGGAAAATCCTGAGGGGAAGACGGCTCATAATAATAATCCTGGAATGAATGTGAGCAGTGGAAAATCCTGAGGGGAAGACGGCTCATAATAATAATCCTGGAATGGAGTGAGCAGTGGAAAATCCTCAGGGGAAGACGGCTCATAATAATGGTCCTGGAATGGAGTGAGCAGTGGAAAATCCTGAGGGGAAGACGGCTCATAATAATGGTCCTGGAATGGAGTGAGCAGTGGAAAATCCTCAGGGGAAGACGGCTCACAATAATGGTCCTGGAATGGAGTGAGCAGTGGAAAATCCTCAGGGGAAGACGGCTCACAATAATGGTCCTGGAATGGATGTGAGCAGTGGAAAATCCTGAGGGGAAGACGGCTCATAATAATGGTCCTGGAATGGAGTGAGCAGTGGAAAATCCTGAGAGGAAGACGGCTCATAATAATGGTCCTGGAATGGAGTGAGCAGTGGAAAATCCTGAGGGGAAGACGGCTCATAATAATAATCCTGGAATGAATGTGAGCAGTGGAAAATCCTGAGGGGAAGACGGCTCATAATAATGGTCCTGGAATGGAGTGAGCAGTGGAAACTCCTGAGGGGAAGACGACTCATAATAATGGTCCTGGAATGGAGTGAGCAGTGGAAAATCCTGAGGGGAAGACGGCTCATAATAATGGTCCTGGAATGGAGTGAGCAGTGGAAAATCCAATCAATTAGTGGAATGATATCCACGTTCTCAAATCCAGCCATTCCACTGATATCACCATGGCGTGGATAACCATGGAAACCAGACAAACAATTGGTTGTAATCATCCTCTAAGATAGCCAAATGTCACATAGATACAGAGTTTATATGATCACTGCTTTTTTATATAATCAACTAACTTCATCCCGAGATAGGATGAAGAAATATTGAGCTGCACAAACTTCAGCGAACTTCTCAGTCTAAAGTGATGATCCGAGGGCTCGATACTTGGTTTATTCCTCTAAAAGGAATCGGGCTCGCTCATATGCGCTAGGAACATCTTGAAGAGAGTGCAGTGGAAAATCCAATCAATTACTAGAGCTAAAGCTATGAACAGGCTTTGGAGCGAGTAGGACAGAGAGAGGGTTAGAATGGATGTGTTCCATGTCGATGAAGCAGCATGTGATTCCGTAAGAAGATATCATAGAGGAGATAAAGGTAAGAGATCTAGAAATGAGAGAAGAGAGCGAGTGGGATTGGCACACAGACAGATATTATAAACTGAACAGACAAAAGAAAGCATTCAAGTTCTCTCAGACTGTGTAGGCAACCAAACATCCATAGAGGTTAGATGTCATGGTAGAGTAGGTGCGTAGGTGCTCAAAACCACTGTACCACACACACACACAAACGCGCGCGCGGGGAAAGGACGAGAGAATGGAGACCTCCATAGGAGATAACATCACAAAACTGCCCTCTGCAACCACTGCATGACAGGGTTAAAATACTGGGGTAAAGTGAGGGCTATTACACTGTAGCACCACCTATTGGTCAAATAGAGAATATACCCCACTAGCCCCACTAGCCCTGAACACCATTGATCACTGCACAAGCCAAAGAAGTGAAACACTGTCCAGAGACACGCACACATACACACATGCACACACACACACACACACACACACACAAAGCCTGGTGTATTGCTCTGACACATAAAACCAGAGCTTATGCATATGTAAATGTACCCAGAGAGCATGTAACCACGGCAACGAGAAAAGCAAGGCCAAGGGTCATATAAGAGAAAAAAAGAAAACAATGTAGCAAGCCCAGTAGCTGTATGAAGAAACATGTTGGCAAAAGAACACGACACACACACACACACACACACACACACACACACACACACACACACACACACAGACAATGCACAGACCTACGCTCACCACCATGATAACGATCATCATCTCGAGATGGCAGACAGCACTTCTTACAGTAACTCAAACAAACACAGACACACAGGTTCACTTTCTCTCACGATCGATCGCTTATCTACCTCAAGGACTTGTAAACTGACAGCACTGGCAATATTGTATACTATCGATCCCTCTATTCCTTCAGAAAAGGATATATCCATTGGTAGAAGAGAGTCTTGTCAACCTAGATTAGATTTTTCTTCTAGGTTTCATTTTAATAGGGTTTCATAAGCTACAGTTGAAGTCAGACGTTTACATACACTTAGGTTGGAGTCATTAAAACTTGTTTTTCAGTTACTCCACAAATTTCTTGATAACAAACTATAGTATTGGCATGTCGGTTAGGACATCTACTTTGTGCATGACAAAATGTTTCCATGTTTATATTTCACTATATCACAATTCCAGTGGGTCAGAAGTTTACATACACTAAGTTGCCTGTGCCTTTAAACACCTTGGAATATTCCAGAAAATTATGTATGGCTTTAGAAGCTTCTGATAGGCTAATTGACATAATTTGAGTCAATTGGAGGTGTACCTGTGGATTTATTTCAAGGCCTACCTTAAAACTCAGTGTCTCTTAGCTTGACATCATGACAAAATCTAAATAAATCAGCCAAGACATCAGAAAAATAAATGTAGACCTCCACAAGTCAGGTACAGGTACAAAAGTATCTATATCCACAGTAAAAACAAGTCCTATATCGACATAACCCGAAAGGCCGCTCAGCAAGGAAGAAGCCACTGATCCAAAACCGGCATAAAAAAAACAGACTACGGTTTGCAACTGCACATGGGGACAAAGACCGTACTTTTTGGAGAAATGTCCTATGGTCTGAGGAAACCAAAAAATAACTGTTTTGTCATGATGACCATCGTTATGTTTGGAGGAAAAAGGGGGAGGCTTGCAAGCCGAAGAACATCATCCCAACCGTAAAGCACGGGGTGACAGCATCATGTTGTGGGGGTGCTTTGCTTCAGGACGGACTGGTGCACTTTTCAAAATAGATGGCATCATGAGGCAGGAAAATTACGTTGATATATTGAAGCAATATCTCAAGACATCAGTCAGGAAATTAAAGCTTGGTCGCAAATAGGTGTTTGGCTGTCTTGGCTGTCTTCCAAATTGACAATGACCCGAAGCATACTTCCAAAGTTGTGGCAAAATGGCTTAAGTACAACAAAGTCAAGGTATTGGAGTGGCCATCACAAAGCCCTGACCTCATCCCATTGAAAATGTGTGGGCAGAACTGAAAAAGCGTATGCAAGCAAGGAGGCCAACAAACCTGACTCAGTTACACCAGCTCTGTCAGGAGGAATGAGACAAAATTCCCCTAACTTATTGTGGGAAGCTTGTGGAAGGCTACACCTCAATGGTTAATTGTTACCACTTCAATCAGGAAGTAAGCACTATGAAAAGACCACAGATTATGTTTTACAACAACAATGGAAGCCGTTGCAGAGAGAGGAAGAGGAAGAGGGAGGGTGAGAATGAGAGGGGGAGGAAGAGTGAGAGGTAGGGGTAGAGCTGGTAGAGGAGTTCATGGCCAAAGAAGACAACAACTTTCAAATGAAATCAGAGCAACCTTAGTTGATCATGTCATCAACTATGGGCTGACAATGCGAGAGGCTGGACAGAGAGTGCATCCCAACTCGAGCCATTTTACTGTCGCCTGTGTCATCCGGACATTTAGACTGGAGTACAGGTATGTAACCAAAATGTATTTCACACTATGTAGTACACCCCGTGTCATAGTGTATCAGTTGGGTGACACCTGTTTACTTCATGAATGGCGGATGTCATACACTAACTGCACAAATGTCCTGTAGAATTGACTCTACTGTGGGTGAAATATCTTTAGGCTGCATTGTCCAAGCCCTATATTTTTGTTTTTTTGTTTTTCTAAAGGGCTGAGAGAGGCAACCATGGTGGAGGAAGGGGCCAAATGTTCACCGGGGTACAGGAAGCTGCCTGTCACGTTCTGACCATAGTTCTGTTATTTTATTCTTTGTTTTAGTATGGTCAGGGCGTGAGTTGGGGTGGGCAGTCTATGTTTGTTTTTCTATGTTGGTTTTTGTGTTCGGCCTAGTATGGTTCTCAATCAGAGGCAGGTGTCGTTAGTTGTCTCTGATTGAGAATCATACTTAGGTAGCCTGGGTTTCACTTTTGGTGTGTTTGGGCCACACGGTACTGTTTCGGTTTTGTAAATTCATGTTGTCATTTATTGTTTAGTGTTCTGAGTTTTAATTAAACATCATCATGAACACCATGACCACGCTGCGCATCGGTCCTCCTCTCTTTCTCCTGACGACATCCGTTACACTGCCATTGTAAACTTGGTTTTGGAAAATAATGAAATCAGATTACGAGAAATTCAAAGCCACATCATCCAAGACAACACCATATTCAACAACATTCAACATTCTCAAGCGAAACCATCATTCTCAAGCGAAACCATCATTATAGATGTTCCTGGCCGACGTGGTGGGAACATCACAATGTGCACTGCCATCTCCAATACGCATGGTGTCCTCCACCGTCATGCTAACCTTGGACCATACAACACAGCCCATATTCTCACATTTCGGGACAGACTCCACAACATTCTCATACCACCAGAGCGTATGAATGATGCAGACCATCAAAGAACCCGGTACGTTGTAGTATGGGACAACGTGAGCTTTCATCGTGCAGCCCCAGTCCAAAACTGGTTTGCTGACCACCCACCATTTCTCGTGCAATACCTCCCACCATACTCACCATTTCTGAACCCCATAGAAGAGTTATTTTCGGCATGGTGGTGGAAACATCATGCTTTGGGGCTGTTTTTCTGCAAAGGGACCAGGACGACTGATCCGTGTAAAGGAAATAATGAATGGGGCCATGTATCGTGAAATTTTGAGTGAAAACCTCCTTCCATCAGCAAGGGCATTGAAGATGAAACGTGGCTGGGTCTTTCAGCATGACAATGATCCCAAACACACTGCCCGGGCAACGAAGGAGTGGCTTCGTAAGAAGCATTTCAAGGTCCTGGAGTGGCCTAGCCAGTCTCCAGATCTCAACCCCTTAGAAAATCTTTGGAGGGAGTTGAAAGTCTGTGTTGCCCAGCAACAGCCCCAAAACATCACTGCTCTAGAGGAGATCTGCATGGAGGAATGGGCCAAAATACCAGCAACAGTGTGTGAAAACCTTGTGAAGACTTACAGAAAACCTTTGACCTCTGTCATTGCCAACAAAGGGTATATAACAAAGTATTGAGAAACGTTTGCTATTGACCAAATACTTATTTTCCACCATAATTTGCAAATAAATTCATTACAAATCGTACAATGTGATTTTCTGGATTTGTTTTCTCATTTTGTCTGTCATAGTTGAAGTGTACCTATGATGAAAATTACAGGCCTCTCTCATCTTTTTAAGTGGGAGAACTTGCACAATTGGTGGCTGACTAAATACTTTTTTGCCCCACTGAATATGAGGTATTTTGTGGTTTTGTGAATTGTGTTAAGTATTTTGATAAAACCAGCCTAGTTTGCAAAATTGTGTTTTAGCAATTGGGAAAAACTGTATACTGACATTTCACATTCTTAAAATAAAATGGTGAACCTAACTGACCTAATGAAGGGCATTTTTACTAGGATTAAATTTCAGGAATTGTGAAAAACTGAGTTTAAATGTATTTGGCTGAGGTGTATGTAAACTTCCAACTTCAACTGTATATAGTAATATATGTGTGTGCATGTATATGTGTGTGTGAGCTAAATCAGGAAACAGGAAACATGCATGGAAACGTATGGAGAATGATATGAATAGAGTAGTACATTATTCAACTACTACACTGTGTGTGTGTGTCCACTTGTGATCCAATGTGACAGTTTAACTGCATGCTTCTGAATTACATTGACCTACACCTATTAATAATTCACCTCCTTATATTAACATCACACATGGAGAGATCATGTTGCACTAACGACTCAGGAACATTGGTGTGTGTGTGTGTATCTTTGGATAATGTGTGTCAATGTGTGCACGTGCTAACACACTTGCACATGTGTCTGTCTGTGTGTGACTTATGGGTGTCTAAGTGGCCGTGTGTTTGTGTGTGAGGAGAGTAGGGAGCGGAGAGCCTCTAAGTGTTAATGTGTAAGGAGAGGAGGGAGAGGAGAGCCTCTAAGTTTTAGTGTGTTTGTGTGTA
>NC_143051.1:13205000-13212500 GCF_057628025.1 Oncorhynchus mykiss | reverse complement strand
CAAAAGAGTAGAGACAATAACCCTGTCAAAAGAGTAGAGACACAACCCTGTCAAAATAGTAGAGACAATAACCCTGTCAAAAGAGTAGAGACAATAACCCTGTCAAAATAGTGGAGACAATAGCCCTGTCAAAAGAGTAGAGACAATAACCCTGTCAAAAGAGTAGAGACACAACCCTGTCAAAAGAGTAGAGACAATAACCCTGTCAAAAGAGTAGAGACAATAACCCTGTCAAAATAGTGGAGACAATAGCCCTATCAAAATAGTAGAGACAATAGCCTTGTCAAAAGAGTAGAGACAATAACCCTGTCAAAATAGTAGAGACAATAGCCCTGTCAAAAGAGTAGAGACAATAGCCCTGTCAAAATAGTAGAGACACAACCCTGTCAAAATAGTGGAGACAATCGCCCTGTCAAAATAGTAGAGACAATAGCCCTGTCAAAATAGTAGTGATTCATTGCAATGGTACAGAGTACAGTGCGTTGACATGTTGTTAACGATTGGGACTTGGAACTGACCGGATTGTCTGCAAAAAATCTCTGGGGAACATTTCAAATCAATGACCAGCTTAGAACTGAGCCGCTGTTGCTCTTTAGTTCACAACGAGTCCTACTGAACTCCTGTTGCTCTTTAGTTCACAACCAGTCCTACTGAACTCCTGTTGCTCTTTAGTTCACAACCAGTCCTACTGAACTCATGTTGTTCTTTAGTTCACAACCAGTCCTACTGAACTCCTGTTGCTCTTTAGTTCACAACCAGTCCTACTGAACTCCTGTTGTTCTTTAGTTCACAACCAGTCCTACTGAACTCCTGTTGTTCTTTAGTTCACAACCAGTCCTACTGAACTCCTGTTGTTCTTTAGTTCACAACCAGTCCTACTGAACTCCTGTTGTTCTTTAGTTCACAACCAGTCCTACTGAACTCCTGTTGCTCTTTAGTTCACAACGAGTCCTACTGAACTCCTGTTGCTCTTTAGTTCACAACGAGTCCTACTGAACTCCTGTTGTTCTTTAGTTCACAACCAGTCCTACTGAACTCCTGTTGTTCTTTAGTTCACAACCAGTCCTACTGAACTCCTGTTGCTCTTTAGTTCACAACCAGTCCTACTGAACTCCTGTTGTTCTTTAGTTCACAACCAGTCCTACTGAACTCCTGTTGCTCTTTAGTTCACAACCAGTCCTACTGAACTCCTGTTGCTCTTTAGTTCACAACCAGTCCTACTGAACTCCTGTTGTTCTTTAGTTCACAACCAGTCCTACTGAACTCCTGTTGTTCTTTAGTTCACAACGAGTCCTACTGAACTCCTGTTGTTCTTTAGTTCACAACCAGTCCTACTGAACTCCTGTTGCTCTTTAGTTCACAACCAGTCCTACTGAACTCCTGTTGTTCTTTAGTTCACAACCAGTCCTACTGAACTCCTGTTGTTCTTTAGTTCACAACGAGACAGTTCCCCACACCTGCACATGTGTGTGTGCTCCAACATCGAAGCAGGGAAGATGGATGAGCTCTAGGGAACTCCCCATGTTTGGCTCTGTCAAACGAGTGTGATTAGAGAGGATTCTCCCCTGGGCTTTCGCTAACACACACACACACTGTACACACACTGTACACACACTGTACACACACACACACACACACACACACACTGTATACGCATAACACATACACACATACTGTACACACACACACACACACAAACACACACACACACACGCACACACACACACACCCCTCTGGGGACTGTGCTAATATGGTTACGATAGCTCAAATGCCTGTCGCCACAAATCCAGGTTGTCATAGAAAATACATTAACAGTTTGAAGGAAACCAACATTCTTTCTTCTGTTGAAGTACACCGTTCTTTCTCCTGTCGATGTACACCGTTCTTTCTTCTGTCAATGTACAGCGTTCTTTCTTCTGTTGAAGTACACCATTCTTTCTTCTGTTGAAGTACATCGTTCTTTCTTCTGTCAATGTACACCGTTCTATTCTTCTGTCTAAGTACACCATTCTTTCTTCTGTGGAAGTACACCGTTCTTTCTCCTGTCAATGTACACCGTTCTTTCTTCTGTCAATGTACACCGTTCTTTCTTCTGTTGAAGTACACCATTCTTTCTTCTGTTGAAGTACACCGTTCTTTCTCCTGTCGATGTACACCGTTCTTTCTTCTGTCAATGTACACCGTTCTTTCTCCTGTTGAAGTACACCGTTCTCTCTCCTGTTGAAGTACACCGTTCTTTCTCCTGTCGAAGTACACCATTCTTTCTTCTGTCGAAGTACACCGTTCTTTCTTCTGTTGAAGTACACCGTTCTTTCTTCTGTTGAAGTACAGCGTTCTTTCTTCTGTTGAAGTAGACCGTTCTTTCTCCTGTTGAAGTACACCGTTCTTTCTTCTGTTGAAGTACACCGTTCTTTCTTCTGTTGAAGTACACCGTTCTTTCTTCTGTTGAAGTACACCGTTCTTTCTTCTGTTGAAGTACACCATTCTTTCTTCTGTCGAAGTACACCATTTTTTCTCATCTCTGCTTCACGTTCTCAACTGGGACCAAGTCACAAATCGCCTGGGTTACCGTACCCAGGGCAGATTTTTTTCTCAATAAACAAATCAGTCAATCAATGCTTCTCTTACACTGGTGCATGACTCTCACATAGTCCTGTTAGTAAGTGCTTCTGAGTTGAGTGATATGTTGGTCTGGTAGTGATGCAGTGTGTGTGTATCCTGAGTGATATGTAGACCTGGTAGTGATGCAATGTGTGTGTATCCTGAGTGATATGTAGACCTGGTAGCGATGCAGTGTGTGTGTATCCAGAGTGATATGTAGATCTGGTAGTGATGCAGTGTGTGTGTATCCTGAGTGATATGTAGATCTGGTAGTGATGCAGTGTGTGTGTATCCTGAGTGATATGTAGATCTGGTAGTGATGCAGTGTGTGTGTGTATCCTGAGTGATATGTAGATCTGGTAGTGATGCAGTGTGTGTGTATCCTGAGTGATATGTAGACCTGGTAGTGACGCAGTGTGTGTGTATCCTGAGTGATATGTAGACCTGGTAGCGATGCAGTGTGTGTGTATCCAGAGTGATATGTAGATCTGGTAGTGATGCAGTGTGTGTGTATCCTGAGTGATATGTAGATCTGGTAGTGATGCAGTGTGTGTGTATCCTGAGTGATATGTAGACCTGGTAGTGACGCAGTGTGTGTGTATCCTGAGTGATATGTAGACCTGGTAGTGATGCAGTGTGTGTGTATCCAGAGTGATATGTAGATCTGGTAGTGATGCAGTGTGTGTGTATCCTGAGTGATATGTAGACCTGGTAGTGACGCAGTGTGTGTGTATCCTGAGTGATATGTAGACCTGGTAGTGATGCAGTGTGTGTGTATCCAGAGTGATATGTAGATCTGGTAGTGATGCAGTGTGTGTGTATCCTGAGTGATATGTAGACCTGGTAGTGATGCAGTGTGTGTGTATCCCCCTCTTTCATCTTCCTTTCAGAGGGTCATTGGAGCAGGACAGAGGGGAACTCTACTCTTCCATTCAACTGTCTATTTCCCTCCCTCCCTCTCTAGCTGTCTAGACCTTCATCCCTCTATCTCTCTCTCCCTCTTTCTCTCTTTCTACCTCTCTTTCTCTCTCTCTCCTTCTTTCTCTCTCTCTCTCTCTCTTCCCCCCCTCTCTCTCTCGCTCTCTCTCTCTTTCTCTCTCTCTTTCTCTCTCTCTCTCTAGCTCTCTCTCTCTCTTTCTCACTCTCACTCTTTCTCTTTCACTCACTCACTCACTCACTCACTCACTCAGTCACTCAGTCATTCAGTCACTCACTCAGTCACTCTCTATTTTTATCTCTATCTATCTCCCTTTCTCTCTCTTTGTCACCATACCCCTCTTTCACTGTTTGTCTACCTCTCTCTACAAGTGTAATTGTAGTTCATCATTCTACACGGAGTAGGTGAATCGGAGGAGACAGGTTAAAGAAGGATTTTTAAGCCTTGAGACAACTGAGACATGGATAGTGTGTGTGTGTCATTCACCTGGTGAAGAGGCAAGACAAAAGTTTGAAGTGCCTTTGAATGGGGTATGATTGTAGATGCCAGGTGCCCCGGCGTGTGTCAAGAACTGCAATGCTGCTGGGTTTTCCACGCACAACATTTTCCTGTGTGTACTGTACCAAGAATGGTCCACCACCCAAAGGACATCCAGCCAACTTGATACGATACCTAGCAGAGCCCATTCTCCATCAAATTGAGGATATTATGAGGGAAAAATGGGGTACAACTCAATATTAGGAAGGTGTTATTAATGTTTGGTGTACTTCGTATATATTATCCTTCTTTGTAACCAGCCCATAGATAGGAGGATGTCGAGGTAGAATACAGCTGAATCAGACAGGAACCATCAATATCCAAACACAACCACAGAGAACTGGCCTTTTACCACATGTCCTACTCTCATTACTGTTCTCTCATATGTCTTAATGGACAACATCCACTGACACTTTCCATGTGGAGAGATCTCTCTGTCTCGCTGTCTCTCTGTCTCTGTCTCTGTCTCTGTCTCTGTCTCTTGCTCTCTGTCTCTGTCTCTGTCTCTGTCTCTGTCTCTGTCTCTGTCTCTGTCTCTGTCTCTATTTCAATTCAAAGGGGCTTTATTGCCATGGGAGACATATGTTATAAAAAAAATGTAAAAAGATTTGCACACACTACAGTATATACAAGCTCCCAGGAAATCTTCACCATCACCGTACCCTGAAGAAGTCACAGTGCCCTGAAGAAGTCACAGTACCCTGAAGAAGTCACAGTGCCCTGAAGAAGTCACAGTGCCCTGAAGAAGTCACAGTGCCTTGAATAAGTCACAGTGCCTTGAAGAAGTCACAGTGCCCTGAAGAAGTCACAGTGCCCTGAAGAAGTCACAGTGCCCTGAAGAAGTCACAGTGCCTTGAAGAAGTCACAGTGCCCTGAAGAAGTCACAGTGCCCTGAAGAAGTCACAGTGCCCTGAAGAAGTCACAGTGCCCTGAAGAAGTCACAGTGACTTGAAGAAGTCACAGTGCCCTGAAGAAGTCACAGTGCCTTGAAGAAGTCACAGTGCCCTGAAGAAGTCACAGTACCTTGAAGAAGTCACAGTACCCTGAAGAAGTCACAGTACCTTGAAGAAGTCAAATCAAATCAAATCAAATCAAATCAAATTTTATTTGTCACATACACATGGTTAGCAGATGTTAATACGAGTGTAGCGAAATGCTTGTGCTTCTAGTTCCGACAATGCAGTAATAACAAGTAATCTAACTAACAATTCCAAAACTACTGTCTTGTACACAGTGTAAGGGGATAAAGAATATGTACATAAGGATATATGAATGAGTGATGGTACAGAGCAGCATAGGCAAGATACAGTAGATGGTATCGGGTACAGTATGTACAAATGAGATGAGTATGTAAACAAAGTGGCATAGTATAGTATAAAGTGGCTAGTGATACATGTATTACATAAGGATACCGTCGATGATATAGAGTACAGTATATACGTATGCATATGAGATGAATAATGTAGGGTAAGTAACATTTATATAAGGTAGCATTGTTTAAAGTGGCTAGTGATATATTTACATCATTTCCCATCAATTCCCATTATTAAAGTGGCTGGAGTTGAGTCAGTGTCAGTGTGTTGGCAGCAGCCACTCAGTGTTAGTGGTGGCTGTTTAACAGTCTGATGGCCTTGAGATAGAAGCTGTTTTTCAGTCTCTCGGTCCCAGCTTTGATGCACCTGTACTGACCTCGCCTTCTGGATGATAGCGGGGTGAACAGGCAGTGGCTCGGGTGGTTGATGTCCTTGATGATCTTTATGGCCTTCCTGTGACATCGGGTGGTGTAGGTGTCCTGGAGGGCAGGTAGTTTGCCCCCGGTGATGCGTTGTGCAGACCTCACTACCCTCTGGAGAGCCTTACGGTTGAGGGCGGTGCAGTTGCCATACCAGGCGGTGATACAGCCCGCCAGGATGCTCTCGATTGTGCATCTGTAGAAGTTTGTGAGTGCTTTTGGTGACAAGCCGAATTTCTTCAGCCTCCTGAGGTTGAAGAGGCGCTGCTGCGCCTTCTTCACGATGCTGTCTGTGTGAGTGGACCAATTCAGTTTGTCTGTGATGTGTATGCCGAGGAACTTAAAACTTGCTACCCTCTCCACTACTGTTCCATCGATGTGGATAGGGGGGTGTTCCCTCTGCTGTTTCCTGAAGTCCACAATCATCTCCTTAGTTTTGTTGACGTTGAGTGTGAGGTTGTTTTCCTGACACCACACTCCGAGGGCCCTCACCTCCTCCCTGTAGGCCGTCTCATCGTTGTTGGTAATCAAGCCTACCACTGTTGTGTCGTCCGCAAACTTGATGATTGAGTTGGAGGCGTGCGTGGCCACGCAGTCGTGGGTGAACAGGGAGTACAGGAGAGGGCTCAGAACGCAACCTTGTGGGGCCCCAGTGTTGAGGATCAGCGGGGAGGAGATGTTGTTGCCTACCCTCACCACCTGGGGGCGGCCCGTCAGGAAGTCCAGTACCCAGTTGCACAGGGCGGGGTCGAGACCCAGGGTCTCGAGCTTGATGACGAGCTTGGAGGGTACTATGGTGTTGAATGCCGAGCTGTAGTCGATGAACAGCATTCTCACATAGGTATTCCTCTTGTCCAGATGGGTTAGGGCAGTGTGCAGTGTGGTTGAGATTGCATCGTCTGTGGACCTATTTGGGCGGTAAGCAAATTGGAGTGGGTCTAGGGTGTCAGGTAGGGTGGAGGTGATATGGTCCTTGACTAGTCTCTCAAAGCACTTCATGATGACGGATGTGAGTGCTACAGGGCGGTAGTCATTTAGCTCAGTTACCTTAGCTTTCTTGGGAACAGGAACAATGGTGGCCCTCTTGAAGCATGTGGGAACAGCAGACTGGTATAGGGATTGATTGAATATGTCCGTAAACACACCGGCCAGCTGGTCTGCGCATGCTCTGAGGGCGCGGCTGGGGATGCCATCTGGGCCTGCAGCCTTGCGAGGGTTAACACGTTTAAATGTCTTACTCACCTCGGCTGCAGTGAAGGAGAGACCGCATGTTTTCGTTGCAGGCCGTGTCAGTGGCACTGTATTGTCCTCAAAGCGGGCAAAAAAGTTATTTAGTCTGCCTGGGAGCAAGACATCCTGGTCCGTGACTGGGCTGGGTTTCTTCCTGTAGTCCGTGATTGATTGTAGACCCTGCCACATGCCTCTTGTGTCTGAGCCGTTGAATTGAGATTCTACTTTGTCTCTGTACTGGCGCTTAGCTTGTTTGATAGCCTTGCGGAGGGAATAGCTGCACTGTTTGTATTCGGTCATGTTACCAGACACCTTGCCCTGATTAAAAGCAGTGGTTCGCGCTTTCAGTTTCACACGAATGCTGCCATCAATCCACGGTTTCTGGTTAGGGAATGTTTTAATCGTTGCTATGGGAACGACATCTTCAACGCACATTCTAATGAACTCGCACACCGAATCAGCG